>NW_027270939.1:182500-285000 GCF_040938485.1 Diadema antillarum | reverse complement strand
ACCTACACTTAACATTGTAGTTACTCAAACCCACAAACCACGGCTACAAACTTACAGAAACTAGTTATTTGTATGTTTTTGTGCGTGTGTGTCCACATTTACATCTACTTTGGTTCAGGTTGTAGGTTATGTTGAAGTGGCGCTGACAGGCAATTCAAGTACTGGGTCAAGTCATAGGGCTTCCACTTGAATCAATTGCTCCATTTTCCCGCGAGCGGGATAGATCCGGAAAACTCTCCCCAGCTGTCAGTGGGGTGCCCGAAACAAATTCTTGGCAAAGGACATTTTCATGCTTACAGCATGGAGCTAGCCGTAATTTCTTTCCGTACACAATTTAGTGGACCTTCTTGCAGGAGACGCCATATGGCATCAGTGCGCCGTGCCATTCAAATACATCACCGTATAAATATTGAAATGTGAGGTGAGTATCACGTAATGGGGGCATAAAACCCAATAATATTTACTTTTCATACAAATATATATCAACAAAATCTGTCATATTCTGTCGTTGATGGTTTCATTAACTTTTACTTAACTCGTAAATCAGCACAACTACAAGAAATTCGCGAAGAAGAAACAACGTTTTTTTTAAGATCGATACTAAAAAAAAAATGACACAATCAAATTGATACGTTGTGTGAGTACGGGAGACTCTTTATATTACAATCATTTCAGATACTACATACAATATTCGGTTGTCAAAATGCTGATTCTTTTTCATCGCATCTTGAGATAAAAGAGGTGGTTTCAACACTCCCTTGCACTTTTTTAAGGTGGCTTTACCGACATATGCGCCGTACTTAATGTCAGACACTTTGTGCGTTCATCACTCGCTTAATCATTTACATTTTCTCTCTCCTTTCGTAACAATACAAACAAAGTACTTATATGATGATCAGAACTGAGCGCTGGCTTCATCACTACACGCTGGTTCTGAAATCAAACAAACAAAACCATGATGTGTAAACTACAACGCTTGTAAATCAAGATTTTACGTATCGCCATCAACCTGTACAAAACAGCACCCAACTCATCCGTGGCATTTCTGTAATACTTCTCGTTATGGCGATGTTTAATTACATTTCATTAAATACATAATATCAAGTAGTATTTTTTGAACAATTCATCACAAAAAGTGAATGTCAAGACCGGGCGGTTCTGGGAAGTGCGCAAACCTTGCTAAGTTCCAAATCGATTAGAACCTGTTGCGTAGGCAGATGCCATTGAAACTGCTCGATTATTGAATGGGGAATAGCTGTGATGACAATCAAATGGGTAAGTGGAAGACTATTCACTTTTGATTAATGCTTTATCAAGATAAGAGAGCTGGCATACTTTCATTCCATTATCTACACGATAAAAAGGCTCTATACTTGAATTTGAACCTCATTTCAACTGAAACTAACTCAAAATTAATGAATGGAAGCTCTGCTGTAGCACACGGTACACAACTGCCGAAAGAACAATTATTCTTCCATCTACTTCCCTTGTATTACTTCTAAAATGTAAGATGGCACAGAACAAAAAACAAACAAACATAACATTGTCTCAACAGGTGTCATTGATAGACGTATGTGTCTTTGCCATAGGAGCACATTTGTTTTACCTAGGTATACTCTACTGTTCACTCTTCGTCTCTTCTTTATTCTGTACATGAGTAATATTTTGTCACATAGTGTCTTCCATCGATAACGCTAATTCAAGGCCTACGTGGCGAAGATCATGAACTCGTGTGCCACCGGGACAAATTGCTCACAGTCCATGCACTGGACCAGAGATATACCCCCCTACCCCTCCACCTCCGAAAAAAAGGAAGCTTTTTCGCAGCTGTTTTTAGCAAAATAAGACACAAGTAAAGCTGTGCGATTGAGATATTCTGGGCGCTGTGTCGGAATTGATATCCATAATTGCGCGAGGTGTTGTGACTTTACCCCCCCCCCCCCCATTATCACTTGACTAATACCCACTATCATGATGTATTAGAATACACAGTACATCACCACGTCGAGTTTACTATGTTCTTCTGTGTGAGACATGAGACATAAGAGGACATGATGTTAAAAAGTTACAGCCAATATGGTGTGACCTCTCACAATGATACATGTCTTACGTCATATCCATACTTATAGAGGTAACTGAGCCCCCTTTTTTGCTGGCTTTAGAAACTAAAACAAAAACGTCTGTAGACAAGAAAGAGGTAAGCCCTACAGGAACCTGTGTGTCCTGCACATTAACACGATTAACGTACGGGGCGTTCAAAATGTGCGAAAGGGCAAATACACGGTAATCAGTGAAATATTTAACATAGTAGTCCACTAGCATCACAGACTTTTAGGTTTCTCAGTATTGCATCACGGCGACTTTCTCCCATGATAATCATGGTGCTGTGGTAAAGAAAAGCGACACCAATTTTGCTCATAGAAAGCATACAAAGCGATCATGTGTGATCGGAAACTACATCTCATTTGGCTAAAAATATACAGGAAGACCGCACAGCTTAAAGAGAACAACTGAGGGGGAAACGAACCCTAAAATGGCTCCCCGCCAACTTCTACCACTGATGCTATAGTTTTGACAGGGACCTTGTGTTGTAGACGCGGTGGAGATGCAAACTAATCCTTACAGACAATGTCAAAAGGGACAAGAAAAGCAAATTGGATACTTTTAAAGATATCTTCGAAGAAGTCCAAGGCTTTGATAATGGCCAGATCGATATCAAGCTAAGTAATCCCAGGCTAATTTTGACAATGGGCATCGATCAAGCAATAAGATGCAAGGATTCTTCCGAATGACATTAACTGTTCTGTACCATGAGCGGGTCATTAGCGATATCGGGGCAACTAATGGGCCAACTCCGACGGTCCAGGGAGATCAATACCGGGCCATCGCGGCATTAGCAGGTACATTGTTGTTCGTGTTGAGTGACGCGTTAGCAAAGGTACGTATTGTTTACTCTCTGCGATACGTGGAGGTGATGAGTACATAAAGCGCAACTTTTCTCTTCGACCGAAAACGCCGTGCTATACGAAACAGCAAACCAATACAGAGACATCTACACTGTTAAGATGCT
The DNA here is from genome assembly GCF_040938485.1 of Diadema antillarum. NCBI lineage: Eukaryota > Metazoa > Echinodermata > Echinoidea > Diadematoida > Diadematidae > Diadema > Diadema antillarum. Next base: position 281,930 of record NW_027270939.1, on the reverse strand, counting down.
ATGTAATTAATTTTGCTTTGTTTTCCCTCCTCTATCCATCTTTCAGCGGTTGATGGCGAAAAGATCTGGTCATTAACGTATATTCGCAACTTTTTTGGGGGTGGGGGTGGGGATTGTATGTCGAGTCTGATCTGTTAGGTCTTGGGAGTTCATGTAGATCAATAAATCAATCAAAATCAATCAATCAAAATGAGAAAGAGAAGTACATCATTGCCTAACTCTAGAGTAGACTATTTCCTTCTAAACATGAATTGATTCTTGTGCGACATTCAGTTACGTTGAACATGGCAATACCCTTCATGTATTGATAGATCTGCCGGCGGATATTGTACTCGGCAGCATGACAGATATTTCACACGGCCACAGCCATAATGCAAGAGCTGCCTACCAAAATTGAGATGTATTGAAGAAGCGCAAGTATACTTTAAAGCAAAACCATAAGTATAGTCTTTATCAATTAGTTTCCCTGTCGAATACAAGGAGATGTTCGACACGGACACATTGCACGGGTCCATGATGTGACAAGTTGAACAACTCTAAAAAGTTTCTTTCCCTCCCCTCCGGATCTTTATCACTTATCACTAGGATGACATCTTGCGCACTATACGCATCACTCTGTTATCTCATACAACGATCTACATCCGTGCTTTCTCCTCCCCCTCTTTGCCAGTGAGTGCCGCCGCGAGGAGACGGCTGCTTTGGCGTAGAGGACTCGGTGGGACGGCATTACGCCGGATGGACGGAAGGAATTGAACAAAAAGCCTAAAATATTGCAAACCACGAATATGAAGAGAGAGAATCAGGGACATGAGAGGAAATAATAAAGAGACCGCCATCTTACCGCTGGGTTTCGATCTTTTTTTCGTCGGCGATGCCGAAAGATGGTAATCCACCTCGATCGGAAATGGAAAGGGTCGATCCAGAGAGGATCATTACCTAATTGCATTCAAGCTCGCCACGAGCCGAAACATATTTGTAGGTCTGTAACCCAAGATAGCGACTTTCGGAGCACTTTCTCTCTACTCTCTCTTACTGGTGCAGAGTCCAGAAGATCCAAATTAAGTGGAGAAGAGGAGGGGGTTAACCAGGAGATACGCAATCCTCCTTCCCCCCCCCCCACCAAAACGATAACAATGAAAAAAGATAAAGTTATACTATTGTTAAATATCATCTCTATGAATTATTTCACTTCTGTCGTCTTCATATCTCACCAAAGTGTCACTTGAAGTTGATATCACTCTGTAAAATATCATCCAAGTTTGGATTCATCACAAATTTGGTTGCAAAAGCAGGCGCGGGTATTGCTAAGCAGGAGTTGGTGTTGCTATGCAGTACTAGAGTGTTATAGATCAATATTGTTCATACTAGGGTGTGAATGTGAGAACCATTGTAATTTTAATCGTCAGTGGATTATCCACTTGTCACACTCATGAGGCATACTGATAGATTCGCAATAATACGTAAATATTGCCTTTTCATCTCAACTTGTCTTTTCTTTGAGAGAACACTGCATGATATTTTTTTTTAATCTCTTCAGCTAGAACACGAACAATGAATATAGACCCGCTACACTACAGTAACAGCGTGTTCACCGATGGATATCATTACCATGATTACCATACTTCGCTTCAGAATCAACACAGACGGAAATTGATCGCAATGTCCCTCAGCCATGTAAAAATCCTGTATCTCAAACGACATAGATCTATCTTTCGCCTCGCTGCAGGCTGCAGGCACTGTCAGCGCTATGCCTCGACCTTACAGTCACCCCAACCAGCACCATATTTAACATTTCGTGCTGAAAGAAGTGAACGAAAATAAGAGTCATTGTCACTCGCAGTCTCATGGCAGAATGCGTTGACGGGCAGATTTTATCGAGAAACATACAAGAAACAGACAAGACGTAACATTCCTTTCGTAATCGTGAGCCCGCGATCTCACTCTGCGTCTGAAGAAAGCCAAACTCTTTCATCTCTAATAAATATATCAAATCAAAAGTTTGCAACATCCGTTTGTATGGACAAAATTGCACATTTACTCATTATTCTCATTATATTCCACAGTACCAACACTTCAATGCCAAATCCATAGCGCTCTGGTGTCATCATGTTAAATCATAAAATAACAGGTAGATCAAAAACACTGAATGTCAATGCACAGCTGCAATCCCATTGTATCATTTACTCATTCAGTATTAGTTTAAGAGGTTAGAGGAACAGGGAAACGGGTTGGTATACTTTGTGTGTTTTGTTAAATGGGGCGCAGTGTGACATAACTTCCGGACCGTCTAGCCATGTGTACACCACAAATCACTAGAAAGGAAGATGATGTTTCCCCGGAATGTCAGTAAAAGATGTCAAGATTTTCCCTCTTTGTCGCTGTTCACAATGTTTCCTATAATCATGGTTTAGCCCTACCACTTGCCTATATCCAGAGCTTATCACTGATGCCGTGTCTTTTATGTCAAAATGTTTTCTTTCTTCTGCAGTAACCCTTTACATAGAGCCAGAATGGCTGAGCAGTGTAGCACATAAAAATATATGACTGATTGAAATATATATATAGAAAATATTACCGCCAAACGCAATTGGAAGATTGAAATGTTCACTTTTGTCATATTCTGACGACTCTATACTTCTCTAACAACGTATGCATATTGTAGGAGCTCATGGGAGATTTGTTCATTTTTTGTTGTTGGAATTTCCCAGTTTGCAGGCAATTATTCACACAAATTCAACCTAAAGCAATCTGTGAGTGTTTTGAGACTGCTACAATGCAGAGACATCTCAAACGGAGAGTAGTCCAAGGGTGTTCAAAACAAACAAATAAACAAACAAACAAACAAACAAACAGACAAGCTTGACCTCCGAATAAACTATACCTATTTCACTTGTAGTCTAGATTTGTGTAAACATAATTTCCAAGAATATCCTTCCACCGGTGTTTTCATATCATTATTATTATCATTTTTATGACTTGCCACCAATTTCACATAATTGATACCATTTACACTAGACATCTTTTTTTTTTAAATATTCCCTCAAATTTTCTTGTTTGGACACGTCAGACCTATATCACAAACGTGCTTACGTCCCGTTTCCTATAATCAAGCTTTACTGTAAATCATATCCCATGCCAGATCGAGAAAAGTACAATTATACCGATTAACAATTAATCAGTAACATTTGCTTTCGTGTAACTTTGACAATTCATTTTACGTTCTTTTCAGGTTAATTGCACATTTCTAAATCAATGATATTAACAATACCGATTTCAACGTTTTCCCAAGTCCTTCTCCTCTTCTCCTCTTACAGGGAAAAGAAGACAAAATATAGATATATTAATCATTGATTAATCAAGTAATGAACATGGTTTGACAGAGTCGATGAAAGTCAAATGATAAAAACGGCTGAAAAGTAAGAGGCAATGAATAAAGGTATAAATCGAAATACAAGGAAAATTTAGATGAAAAGGTGTAAACGTCAACGAAAACAAACTCCATTCCATTAGCATCAACAATAATTCATTTCATTTCCCGTTTTAAAGTCAAACCTTTGAGAGTATCATCAGAACAGATATTTTGTGCAAAGGGATGGACAAGCATGTCTCAATATGAGATTGACAATTACATTAGAACAGTTGATACGACTATCGACGACGTTTTGCTTTTCGAATAATTTTACCCCGGCACTTGCAGAAAACAGTACAAAATTTAACTTCAGCAGCTCGATACTACTAGAAAGAAGAATATCTACAACCATGAATTGCAGATAGACTTCGCATGTCCCGTCAGCATAAGATGAATACTGGCGAGAATTTCCGTCACCTTCAATGTGATTCAATACTTCTAGTGCGTATGATTCCTATGATTTCGTGTTTGCAGTTCTTACATACGTCCACTCTTGAACAAAATGTACAAAAATATTTCCAATCTAAGTGTTTATATACATCTGAAATGACTATACATCCGAAATAAATAGGCCATTGCAAATAACTTAGAATAAAAATCAAAGTACCAAGATTTTTCTTGGACGCTCAGAAACGCCACGGTAATGGCTTCGCTAAAGTGGCGAAGTTAGTGCATTGCCGTTCGAGTCAGGATGAGTAATGGTTGCCACGGAAACAGGCGGTGTGGCATCCTTCTTGACGTCCGCTGAGGGTGTATCCTCGCTGGCGTTCTTGTTGATGATGACCAGCGAGGTGTCTTTGACTAGTTTCTGCGTATGTTCCACTGAGTTCTCCACGCTGCTGCGGTGATCGGAATTGGACGGCCTGGGGGACTTGTTGAGACCGTTGGCCTGTCGCTCACGCAGCCGCTCCTGGCGACTGGTGTTGCTCATGGCTGTCTGGTCATCGCTGCTGTCCGCCTGGCGCATGGACATTCCTCGGCACTTGTAGCACAGCAAGATCGTCTTGAAGGCATTCCTGAAGCTCTTATTCTGTGCGTAGATGATCGGGTTGAGAGCGCTGTTGATATAGCCCAGCCACACAGCCACGTCGAAGAGCGGGACGGGAATGCAGTGGCAGAACGGTTCTATGATGTTCAGTATGAAGAACAGAAGCCAACAGCAGATGAAGACGCCGACAATGATGGCTAACGTCTTCGTTGCCTTCCGTTCACGGCGCATAGAACCTTGCGACTTCTTGTCCATGCCCTGAATGCGCTGTCCCGTATTGTTGTATGCTGCAATTTGACGCGCTTGTCGACGCGCCACGACGAAAATGCGCGCGTAGGTGTATCCGATAATGAAAGTCGGAATGAAAAAAGATATAATTGATGACCCTAGCGCGTACCATCGACTTAACGTTAGAACACAAAAAGTAGGATTATTGTATGCATTTTCGAATTCCTCCTCTGACAGTTCCTTGTCTTTGTGCAGACCCAAATTGACAGGCAACACGCTTATCAGAAACGACACCACCCAGACAGCTACTATAAGGATAATGGCGTTTTTTGCGTTCACTCGCTGATAGTAACTAAATGGTGACGTGATGGCCCAGTATCTATCCACAGATATAATACACAAGTTGAGAATAGACGCTGTGCACAGGAGAATATCGATAGATATGTAAATATTGCAAAACGTGAGGCCGAACGGCCAGTAGCCCAGGACGATGAATGTCGCATTGAAGTCCATGACAAAGAGAGCCACCATTAAGTCGGCTATCGCCAGGGACACGATAAAATAGTTTGTTACCGTGCGCAGCTTGCGAAAAATGAGTACCGACGAGATCACGAGTACGTTTCCCGCGATAGCGAGCATAACGATGAAATAGAGGATGATAGCGATGACGATCACGGCGCCTAGCGAGTAACCGCCTGCGTTCTCGGGGCTGTCCGTGACGTTGGATGCCATAGTTGTAGACATTTTGGCTCCTCTTTCTTTATTCTTTCCCCAACGGAGGTATTGCAGCTGAATATATTCCACGAAAACGTAAGAGACGGCATACGACCTACATCATCACGGACGCGATTAGCAAGCTGTAGAAAAATCGAACTTGAGACAGGTCGCGACCAGCAAGTAGGCAAACGAGCTCCCTCCTGACGACCTTTTGTAACACACCTTTATCCTTCTGCTTTTCTTTTTTATCCGGCACGTGAGTGATATCCGCACAGGTGAGAGCTATTAAGGCCCAATGAAATGGGGTCACCTGGCTGCCTAGGCATTCATATTTCCATACATTTCTCTGACACTAATGGTTGAATTGCCCGCGGCACAAAACTTTCGCTCCATTCCGAAATCGAATTACGCTGGCATAAATTCGGCGGGGTCTGAAAAATATTCATTTGCGGAAAATACCTGGAAGAGATGACGCTAAGGATACTGAAGAGAGTGAAGCATTCAGTACCCCATGTACCCTCCTTACGGAATGGACTGTCTGTTCCCTTGTGAATAGGACTGCCACTTTCAACCACGTCCCCACAGTCGCTCTCTTAGATGCCTTCACACCTGCACTGTAGTCTTTTTTCAAAAAAATTCCAATACATATCCACTTTTCCAATTATACAAATCCACCAGTTGGGCAACGCTTTAGATTTTCCTTTTTGCGATTTCTGAAAGTCAACCAGCTGCGAGGTAAGACCTACGGGTCTGTGGAATAGATCTCCCGCCGCGTTTTCTCCCAGTCACAGCGAAGACGAAGGCGAAGCGTCCCAGGTTCCCCACAGCAACGGACCGATACAGACGGCTTGGTATTAAAGTGGGGGGTACACTGAACGATCGCTCCTATTTACGCTTTTACGCAACACTGTTATGGAAGTTCAACTAGTAAAGTGCGTCACTCGGGGCTTAGACTCTCGCCCCTCGCTGAATAACCCTGTCCTTTCCAAAGTCCCTGACAATGGTGAAGGGGTATTGACAGGTGTATTGTTGCAGTGGTACCGTTGTGTACATCTGTCTCTCGGAGAGCGCGCCCTTCAATAGAGCTCTGGAAGAGGGTTCATGGAAGTGCTTGAAAGCCGGTAATACCATCCGCAAATGAGGGCAGTTATATGCATTCACCAACGGGAAGGGCACGATTGGCTGATGTTTGCGAGCATTTCTCTCAGCAGAGAAGTATAGAAGGCAAAACGAATAAATGTCAATTTAATCCAGTACTTACATGCCAAGTCTTGTAATAGTGGTCCAGTATATCCTTTTTTCTGCTATAAGTTTGCGATAAGAATCTGAATTATCGGAAGCGTTGATTTTGCTGTGTGTTTTTTATGGCGAAATCCAAACCCACTCGTCTATTTTTCTCGTACACTTTTATAGGCTTTGATTGCTCGGTGACGACATGTAATGCGACTCATCAGCAAACAGAGGAAATAAACACCGGTCCGATAATTGGCGCCGACTGCTCTTTTCCGCTAAGTAATTCATGCGACGTGAATTCGGCATTCGCGGCCTCCGTGACGGTCGTGCGAGGGGCAGGCCGTTGTCAAACTTCTCTCTGCTGTTAAGATTACTGCTCGTGGTTTATATCCGATTTAGGTTTGGAAAAAAAAAAAGAGATTCGTTGAATAGCGATAACTGTTCGCGTGTGAAGATTGCGAAAATTTATTCTGGCTTCTCTCAGCATCTGTTTTTTCCCCACCGTTGTAGATTCGAAGAAGAGTATGTAATTCGTATGAGATATTATTTAATCAGCTCATGAAAAACGCTTATTCCAGTACATCGCTAGACATATTCGAGAGTACTGTGAGCGTGCGAAGCGCTTTAAGTATCCCCATCAGCACAGTGTACACATCCGGCATTAATGACAGGCTAAGGAAGAAGTGTATGGGTGCCAGCAAATCCCACCATATCCCCGGAAAGATCAGGCCAGGCTCGCCCAGTAGTTCCGCCGGTGCGAAGTAAAACCTGCGTGCTACGATAGATCTTACTTTTGGCAGCCTGTGGTTTGCACAATCTCGGCACCGACTTAACAAATTGTGTCTTTTTCCTGTCAGCGAAATCACAACTGCAATAATTTCCTCGCGGATTCTTAGTCGCACGAGATGACCAGGTTCGACCGATGTGTGTAATATTCTCCGAGGAGACTAACGATGCGCTTCTTTCTTAAATATCCAAGGGACGAAAACTGTTGGCGAGCAGACAGCCGCACCGCCTCGGTCAGAGTCATTCGTGTTAATGGGTGGCTCGTCGAGATTCGTTGTCCGTTTTGTGAACTTCAGGGCCGCGACGCGAGGCGAGTGTTTGCTCCGAAGTGCGTGTCGCTTGAAGTGTTGAGGAGCTGTTGTTGTTTCGTTTCCCTGGATCGTTTATCTCGGTTGCACAATGGGAACATCAGAGGGAAGAGACTGAAAGAGAGAGAGAGGAGGAAGGAGCGAGATGGGTAGAGAGGGGGAGATATAGTGAGAAAGGGGAAACAAAGAACAAAATCGATATATCTATAACTATGACATACTATAACATCATAATATGCAGTAGGACGTATAGACAGTATGGAAGGCTGAATAAGTCAGTTCGGAGTTTACAGCTCATGTGCACGTTGGTACAAATGACCTTTCCATTTTTTTCTCAGTTGGCTAGGCTCTTCACTCGTTTTTCAAAGCGACGCAATGCATAAAAATTCATATATATATATATATATATACAGAATATATATATATATATATATATATATATATACAGTATATATATATATATACAGTATATATATATATATATATTATATATATATATACATGTACATATATGTATATATATATATATATATATATATATATATATATAAGTTGCCCGACTTGACACCCATAGAATCAGTATGTTCAAACAAAAATAAACATGCAAAGCAGGTGACCAGCATGGTCCGTCAATTAACATTTTGGGGAAGCATCCATTGAATCTTATGCATCGTATTGAATGCACTACCAAACTGTTTCTATTCAGATTGCCAAATACAAGGCTTTCTGTCAGGTGGATGTACTGACAAGCACCATTGATAAGGATAACATGAATAATCATAGATATCTTATCTCAGTGAATTAAAAAAAATGCATGTTCGTACAATCAGTTACCTTTTTCTGCTCATGCACAAACTGGAACTCCGAACTGGCTTATCACATGGATAGAACAGCCAAGCATTTTCTGCAACTCATTCGATCAGGCTAAGAAAGTTTCATTCGTGAATGGCAAGTAGCAATTTGCCTTGAGCTCAGGACAAAACTAACAGTGTGCATATTCATGAAGCAATTTGGCCAATGGCAGTTCATTACGGAGAGGGGGTGGGGGGGGGGGGTAAAAACTTGCATTTGTTGGGTGACAGCAACCTGTTCTGTTTGTGTTGTTGTTCTTGTTGTTGGTTGTGTGTGTATAGAGATTCAAGCAGAATAGCTTTGGCCATGACTACGATATCTTTTGGCAAAATTGACTTCGACGGCCATTAGCAAAATGATATTGATTACTGGAAAGAGAGGCGACGCGGCCGATGTAGCATAAGAGTAGGGACTCCACTGCGCTTCTTGAGAGAATCTTCAATTGTTCGCATTACAAAAATAAATGACTTGTTTCTATTGCTCCTTCGGGTATCAATTTACCGCCCCCTCTTCTCTGTCATCATTTTGTCTTTCTATCTAGCTGTTTATCGAGATATCTGTCTTTTTATTCCCCATTAAAGATATTTCGAATCTATGAGTTACTGTATTGCGCAAACAAGAAATACCGAACCATGTACACCCACCCACTCACACATACGCGCACACACACACACACACACACTCACACACATAAATATCAAATCAAATTTGTTAAACTGTGATAGTAAATGTCTGAAAAGGTGACAAAAGTGAGCAAGATAATTATGGTTAACGAGCAGGCTAGGCATGGAAACATTTAAAAAAAGTGGAGCGTCACTGAAATCTTGCGGTCTACATAAGATTGAAAATGATTACAAAGGATTTAATCATAGATGAATGTCAAAAATAGTGGACATACCTTCTAAAATGGTCTTGTCACCTTTTTATCCACTATTCCTTTGGCTTCTGCTGATGTATCGGGAGATAATCTGACCTCGCCGGACACCTACAACACAAAGAGACATTGATCACATGTTAAATAATGTAATGCATATGCAATATCTAAGTCTGTTATTTACCTGTTAGAAATTAGCTGTGTGGTTTTTTTTTTTATTCATGCAATGCCTAATCAAAGCTAATGATAATTGATATAATCATTATACATTATATTTATGATACGAACTAAAGACAAGGTAAAGAAATAACTCTGAACATTCTATAAATTGATTCGAATTCATTTCCACTCTGTGTTCACAAAGACAATGAAACAAATATAGGCCTAACTGAATTGCAGTGATTATTACAATGCAATGAGATTTCGTTTTTCATGACGCAAATGATAGTCAAAACGTATACTCAATTAACAAAAGGTAATACAAAATAGAAACTATAAGAAATTAAAAGCGCAGGTTGTATTTCCTAGACCTCCGAAACCTGGACATGTGACAAAACATGTACAAATGATTTAAAGGAGACCTCCGGATGATTTTTCAGATTTTTACATTTGAACAACTATAAATTAGTTGTACTGAGGACAGAGTTTCAGAATTTGCGATAATAGGGATGAAGAATAAGAATATTTTCAAAATTTAGAACAAATTGCAATGAAACAGGATGATGACACGGCAGAGTCATCGTAAGAATGCATGAGTTGGGGCTCCAGGAAACAGAACAAAAGAATAAGGCATGCATAGATTATACACAGGTGAACTCGCAAGCAAGCGGTATTGTAATGGAATTACACTGCTACATTTCTGAAATATGTGAACCTCCTATGTCATCATCCTTGTTCAGTGTAATTTGTTTAAGGTTTTTCAAAGTGTTGTTTCTCTGCTCAAGAACCACAATAAATTCCACAAATCTATACATGGAGTTGTCGATTTATGTACTGCATGATGTGAAATTATGAAAATCGTCTGGAATGTCCCTTCAAGTTGAAACATGAAGTTCCGCTTATGAGAAAGAGAAAGGAGGCGAGAGTAGGAAATAAACGGAATAGGCAAGAAAAGTTGAGTTGGGAGGTGAAAGAAGAGATTTGGAGAGAGTGGGGGATCGAACAGGAAGATAATATGAAACAGAATATCGTAGCAGTAATCTATTTCTGAACAAAGTTACTTCCACGAGTGGGGGACTGGGTAGTTGCTAGAGCACGTAGTTAATTATCACTGTCGATAACACTGGTCATTTTGATAAAGCGTATATTCATTCCTTTCTCAAGAAATTATGCTAGAACGTTCAAGTAAGCTGAAACCAGATTGCTGGAACTCGTAAGATTTTATACAGCGTGACTGTCATCTGGCGCTGAATAACATGGATGGGATGAACAGGGATATTCACAATTTCACATGGACCAGAAACATCGAGATTATTACACATTTTAAAGAAAGAATCTATATAATATATATATATATATATATATATATATATATATATATATATATATATATATATATTATATATATATATATATGTTTTGGCTATGTAAGCTAAAGTACATTCATCGACGCTGAAATGGCTACATTGTGTGTGACTGGAACATGAGAATATTGACTTGAGAAATCAGATTAATCATTATTTCCATTCTTAGAACTCTACTCCTTATACCGTATACCAGCGACATTCTCGTCTCGTAAAGTTCTGCCATCTTGAAAATTTGTAACATTCTCACAACGAGCAGGAGGGCAGAATTGGCAAAAGTTCTTTCGGACAGATCAGACAAGAAGGATTATCTTGTTTAGGGTGTAAGCTTCATTGTTTTATCTATAAATCTCTACCGACACTGTTATAATAATGAATTCCTTCTTAAGGAAATTTGTGACCAGTGGCATCAGAAAACAGTGACACAATTCTCTCTTATCATTTATCAAACTCCAGGTTCTTTTATATTGTTGGTAATTTTGATAAAGCGATTATCTTGATACGGATCTTACTCGCAGATAATTGATCTGATATCCTGCTTCTAACCATCGTGATCAGAAAGCAAAATGTTTATTTTTCTACTTCATGTTAGCATCGCGTCCCACAACAAATCCAGCCTTCTCAGCCCGCAAGGACAAATGTATGACTGAACACGATTCAGATGCAAAGATGTAAATTTCGGAGGACACCTTTTCTTTTTCTACTTTTTTTCAAATCCACCTAAGGATATCTCTCAAAGTCTCGGGTTAATGCAAAGTCTTTACAGCACGTGATTTTAAAAGCGACTGTGTCTGACGTCAGTGGAATCTTTAAATCTACTTAGTATGCCAAGATGCTCTCCATTCTGTTCCTTCAAACTTCGTTCTCTTTATTTGGGCATCTTTCTTCGAGGTAACTTCCTCCAGATGCGTTGATTCCAAACCAGATCACGGCCCAACATAGCAGGGATGGCGGGACTAATTTGCCAATATCGCCTTTAGGTTGTATAATTTTTGTTTACCAGCACCACACGCTCTCTCATCGGCATTACGGCAGGCTATAAGGGCGCACCGAATGCCTTAAACAAACTCTCTTCATCTACCAGCGAGGACACACCGAAGAGAAATTTTCTTTGGTGTTAAGAATTAAGCAATTAGCGCTGGATCCACAAGCGATCTTCCAGCAGTATGCTTAGCAACCGACTCGACCTATTCTTCCGGCAGTGAAGAGGCCCATATTGAGTTTTTTAGTGTTTAACAGAGTAACCGCGACACATTGTAAAGTCAAAACAACACATGGGAAGGTATTAGAATTGCTTAGTGCGCTTTAGACTGCGAACAAGACTCACAGCAATGTGTGAATCAGCGACAAATGTGTCATGTTACAGTAGTCACGTCTTTATTTCTTCGGTATCGTTGATATTCTTGTTGATGATGGTGATGGTGGTGGTGGTGGTGTTGGTGGAGGGATAAAGTTAGTTTGGTGGCAAAGCAAGAACATGATCTCACGTGGCAAATTTGAACTTGATTTACATCATTTTGTCCGCAATTTCCGAGTTTGGGAGATGTCGATACTGCGGAAGAGAGCGCGGCGAGTGCACACGGCTCTCTGACACATTTTTCCGCCATTCTCTAATCACAGCAAATTGAGACCATGATACGCGTAATTGGTACGGACTGATCAGTCATTAGCGTGCCTTCTTGTCCACGTGGCTGCTATAATTGTCAGCGAAGCCCCGTCGACATTCACTGATCAATTTCTACCCCTCCCCTTCGACAGAGAAGCACCCCAAACGAAACACGGCAAAAGTACAAGACAGTACTCTGATCTCGGAGTATACAACAGCCATAGTTCGGCATCACTCACACTTCGTCACGTACTTCATACACGAATCTTAATATCACTTGGGCATAATTATATTGAAAGAACCCCTCTTTAAGGCGTTTGGTCAATTGTCAGAGGATCTTGTGGTCAAGATAACAAGATTAACGTCACTTTTGTCCGTAGTAATCAAAATTAACTGATGAAATTTTAGAGAAGGCACGGACAGGAATCATCAGCACAATCCGTCAGTGGAAAGAATAATTAGATTTATAGTCTTTGCGATTCTCTTTTCGACAACATATCTTATTCCTGAAAGTGCAAGTCCACACCATATTATAGTTGGCCATATCAAGAGAGTTTAACCAAAAAGACTGCTGAATATTTTTGATGAAAATCGGGCCTGGTGAAAAGAAACCTAACTTGTTGCACGCATATACGCTTATAACACCCCTGGAGATGTTTCACATTATTCACATAACCTCCCATCCTCACCGCTGAAAAACAAACAAACAAACTTATATGATGCAAAATGTTGTAATCAGTCAGTTTACAAATCAGATTAAGTTCAACAACTTTCTTTTTTCATATAATCACCTAACTAAACGAATGAAACGGCATTCTTTTTTTGTGGAGAGGAAATTAGCTTGATTTAGGCACGAAATTGATTAGGACGGCATACATACAGTCACTTTCAGGCAGATAACTTCAAATAGAATAAGACGGCAATATCAATTTACATAAGTGCGTACCTACACACATATAACCTTGTGCATTTGCATTCATCTGATATTTCTATACCCATTTGTGTCTTTGTACACTTATATTAATCGTAAAGTATATAGCAAGGTCATACATAAGATATTGGAGGCACTTAATCTTACGCTGATCATACAGTACTGTAGTACTACATTTTATTTTGAACAAAATGTTCTCCCATAGGTTGTACATGTGTTACTACTATACGGCCACGTATATGCAACGCAGAGGGCATAAAATGTTACATTAATTCTGAGATTCCTGAAGTGTTGTGGAGTTCATACGTTTATAGGTCCCGTGACGTCTCCTGCTCACGCAACAATTTCCATGATTTCTTTTCTTCCGCTTTAGGTTTTCTAGTATTGGGGTGTACCACCTCATGTCTCGTCTCTGTTACATTATTTTGTTCACCTGGCAGCCTGTTTGCCCAATATACGCTTCTGAACAGATCCAACTTGTCCATAAACACCTGCGTTGCCATGGAAACGGATTGTCGTCTGTGTTTGAAACTGAAGTTGCTGGTATTCGCAGCGGACAATGTCAAGGCAGCCGGATGTTTGATGTTTTTCTATCTGGTGGCTTTTTTTCCCCTAGTAACTATCGTCACCTCTTCTTTACCCGGGAGGTTCCTTCTCAAAATATCACATTTCCCTCTCAAAATCGTCGATGGGACGAGCAAGAAAATAACTTTAACTCACTGCGTGTTTCCCTCCGGCCCCCATCGCTATTATTCATACCGTGGCATAAATGCAAATGGTTATCAGAAGGTACAAAGGACCCTACAATCTTTTACACGTGTACTTGAATCAGGTACGTACAGCAAGCATTGCCACGTGTGTAGTGCACAAGGCTCGAGTTATCTATAAACATACGTTTTTACTTTTTTGAGTATTTCACTATGATTTATTGGTACAATGACAGAAGTGTATAATATCATTTCTTATCTAAATGAACGTGAATGACAGTTTTGCTCAGATGTCATTTTCCTTCTTTTTTGAGTTATATCTTCTTATAAGTCCTTATCGTAAATTCATGTCGTACACGTGACGAAATTGAATCTGTTCTCACACTGTATGTGGTCAACCGGTCCGACACACACTCCAATACAATTTTCTGTACATTTCCTTGTGAATCTCAGATATATGCCTCGGCATTGCTTTTGTATGACTTCTCTGGAAGCATTAATGTTTTTGCAAACATTTCCATTAATTGTCTGCGATCAACTTCTAAGATATAAATAATAGTCATCACCGACAAGACTTGGAAAATTGAAATATATGACAGCATAACGACAACAACAATAACAAAGAAAAAGATCTGCACACCACTGACGACTCAAAGATAAAAAGATGGAGAGAGATACGAAGAAAGAGAAAACAAACATTCAGATGTCTTGTCCTGAAGGTAAAACTTAAAGTAGAGGCAGTCGTGTTCTGATAGTGCAGCAAGGGTCGAAGGCGTTGTAGTAAAGTTTCTTGAAGTATAGGATCGTCACTGAGCTAGTGCATCTCGTCAGCTGTGACTGTCTTTATGTAGCGGCCGCAAAAATTTTCTGCAATTTGCCCTGGTTAGGGTCTAAACGAGACGGAGGACGGCATCAAAACTCGGGACCTTGCACGATCACAGCCACTTTAGACTCGCGTTCCTGACAAAAGTGTCCCCGGCCGAGATCTTCTAACATGACGTCCTCTTAGTCTAGGTTTCCATACCACTTTTCCTCTTTTGGAGATAGAGCTAAGTCCGTGAAGTCCCAGTCACAATATAATTTTTGATTTGCTGAGGTCGAGTAAAAAATACAAAACAAAATACAAAAGCAACAAGCCAACTTTAGCGAGCTCTTCAATGTCAAAAGAAAACAAGAACAGTCACAGACAGAATGATGATTAGTCTTCTACAGGGGACATTAACAATCATACAGAATCTAGGATTTTCTTTTATTGTTTTCTCCGAATCGTATTCATATTCTAGGGAAGATAGGCATCTCTTGATATTTTCCAGCTCACGAAATGTTGAGACAGAAACTATACTTAAATCTCCTGCATTGCTCACTCAAGTCATGTGGATAATGTAGTAACCAAGGAGGTGATACCTTCTTGCAGTAACCAAGAGCACGAACTGTAGCTTGGTTGCTTAATGTGTGAAGCAATATAGTACCCTTTTCCAGCTTTTTAAAGTATTCCTAGACCTGCCCTGCATTGGACACCAGAAGGAAGTGGAAACATGAAACCATCTTATATCACAATGTGGGAGAGGAGAGGAGTTTTCACTGAACGAACCATGGATCGCCATGGGTGGACATGTTTCGGTGATGTGTGTGAGAAGTTCAGCTTGAAGACGTTTAGTGTAAAACAAAATAGTGCTTCAAAACTTGCAGAACCATTACTGTTTGGTCCCGTGATTAGGATCAACACCCTTCGAGCGTTACATTTCCATTGATTCCCCGTAGACTGAACGGGAAGAGTGCACAAACGGTCTCGGCTACGGCAACTAGGACGACCTGCGAGCGATCCCGACTCCGACTGGGTTGACGAGAGCCGCGGAGGCGTAGATTGGCCGGCGGCAAGTCGAATTGTAAATGGGCCTTATATATCAACTTGATGCCCTGCAACGTTTGCGACTGATGACCTTATACATGGCCCTATTTTCGCTCCTTTGCATCTCATGTTCTTCTCCATCTCTCCTCCTCTTCCTTCTCCTCCTCTTCCTTCTCCTCCTCCTTCTCCTTCTCCTCCTCCTCCTCATCCTACTCACATGTAAGGAATAAAAACTAGGAAGAGGTAGCTAAAGAGGTGAATGCCGCGTTCAGTATACTCACTTAGGATGGTTCGTGTTTCCTGAAGAAAAAAAATCCTTAGATGTTTAGAAGGAGCAACTTTAAGTTGACTGTGAATGAGATGATATATAGAAGGCGGACAGTGTGCCTGGTGAGGTGGTTTTCAGGTTTGCTGGAGTACAAACCATATAGCATGAACGGAAAAGGAGAAGAAACTTGTGACTGTGTGAAGCAGTAATGTAACAGCTTGAACGACTACGTTGAAAGCGATTCGCTTGTACAGTACTTGTTGCCATTTACAGGGACTTTATCAGTCATGATATATCAAGACCTGTGACATTGTTTTTACAGAGACTCGAATTTCCGGCAAATGTTATGATTTCTTAACTTACCACCATGTGTTGTTTTGATCTACATTACATACACGCAAAGCACCACACGCAGCCAGCCATCACGGGGCGAAATTTATTCATTTGAACTTGTTTCTCAGGGGATTAACTTGGTTTATGCTGCTCCGCAGACATCATAAATACATTTGATTGGTTATACCTACATGTATTGATGGCTAACACAATTCAAACAAATATCGAAATTTATTTGTTCTGTAACGGATTCGGTCAATCGGGTCGGTGTAAAATTAAACTATAAGAGAACAAAATCAATCACATCATCGCAAGGTGTACCTCATCATTAAACCACTGCCCGCAACGACTGCTACTTTCGGAGACCCCCTTCCCTCACCCCCCCCCCCCCAAAAAAAAAGAAAGAAAGAAAGAAAGAAAAAGTTTGATGACCTATTGCGGGTTTCTGGGTTATGAACTATGAAACTAGGCAATGTTTGAGTGTCGATCCGAGAGATTTTTGTGTGCCCCTCTGTTGCACACCAATCTTATATCATTATCCAGATTACGTGAGATATTCACAAAGAAATATGTTGGCAGAGAGAGAGAGAGAGGGGGGGGGGAGAAGAAGAAAAATGAAAGAAGAAAAAAGTAGGCAAGAATAGGGCAGAGAATCAAGTAAGTAATAGGCTGCGCCTATTCCCCCTACCCACCCAGCACCTCCCCCACAAAACCTTCAAGCACTTTATGTGACGGATATGATTTCTGATTAAATGCTGAAAGACCGAATACATTTTTTTTTTCGTTTGAATGATCAGAAATAATCTTCTATCAATCATGGCCTATCTCTCTCACGGTACGTTTTTCTAATATTTATATGTTCGCGTTCATATGTTAGTATAGTTTTAGCGCACATAATATTCTGCTGGGTTTCTATACTTTTTGCTCTGTTGGTTTGTTTGGTTGTTTGTTCGTTCTTTTGTCAGTTTTGTTTTAATTAAAATCTACTATATAATAACGATCAAGAACTACCCCCTCCAACTGCTGCTAAGTATCAAAATTTGGCTGAGGCTTAAAGGTATGGTATAGTTTGGGATGAGATGGGTCTTCAGGTTTCCAACTATTTCGCGAGATAATGAGAAACCTCTTACGAAATTATGAGAGACCATATAATTCTAAGAGGAATCAAAATTTTGTTTGCTGAAAATTAGTTTTGAAAACGCTGAGATATCCAAAAACAAAGAGGTCCTGATAAAAAAGGTGGGACCCAACTTTTATTAAACACCCCTTTGATTTACTTTTTGATATTCCGTTTTGATATTTGGTACCTCCTAGAATTGTATGTGTTGTATTGTATGTATATTTCAAAAGTGGCTTCTAGACATCTGGCAAAAACTTAAAATCTGTGAATCCCCCATCTCAACCAAAACTATACCATCACTTAAAGGTTCTCTGAAATACAAATGCATGTTGATTTGTGTTGATTTATAATACCCTCAACATCACTTTTGCGGTGAAACGAATATGTAGAAACATTCCATTACTTGGATATGCCCACAAAAAAAATCCTTCCAAACCAATATTCCTGTTGTGACCTCATCTGTCAATCATTGCTAAAGTACTGATATGTTTAACAAAAGACAATGGAATGCACCTTCCCCTCGACTCAGCATAGCTTGCATGTTTCTGTGATATTAATGTGACTAACAAAAGACATGGCGAGGGAACGTGCAAGTTATGCTGAGTCGCGGAGTTTAACTCCGCTTATCAAAGTCAACTATGTATTTGTATGATGTGTTTTTACACTTCAAGATATGGTTCAGAGTTAACAATCGAGATGGTACTCGTGTTTCTCTTGAACGCGTTCATTCGTAAACCCTGGTTTGGTCATGGGAACAGGGATATTCATCAATGTTTATACAGCTTGCGAACATGACTTTTTGTCCACTATCAATGCAGCGATTAAAAAATAAAAGTCAAACGTTGAGCTCAGGGTCTGAGTTGTAACCCTTCTGTGTCCTTTTATGATTGATCCCTTCCCATCCCGCACGCAACAAACCTCATGAATATTTGATCGTCCTCTAATGAAGCATTTCTTCCCTCCCAGCTGCTAGCTCAAAACAGCTTTAACCGGCCTGCTTACAACCCTCCTTCCCTCCCCCAACTGCACAGGGCCATCACACTGGAATAATCTAAACGAGAAAACGAGAAAAAGAAAGGAGAAGAAATTGAGATATCAGATTTCCCTTCCATTCTTTCCGATGACAATTACCTGCAACGTGAGGTTGCTAAGACGGGAAGAATCAACCACTCCTACTAACACCCCTCACTTTTGAGAGACTTGAATAGCGCGGCTCGTTTGGGATCCGTAGTACAATAGGATGGATTATCTGAGGGATCAGAGTGTTAATTTGTCACTTTGACTGAGCTTTTCAATTGCTGAGCATTTTTGGAGCACCTGTATTACTCGTCTCCTTCGCAAAACAACGTTATTAAGAAGCCGCATCTTTTCGGAACGATTGCAAAAAGATCCAACGGTCTTACGCATGCAATTTGTAAGGTCTCTCAAATGAAGTCAATATCCAACCAAAGTGACGTTTGTATGGTTTGGGTACTTTTGTGTTGTCCTTGCTGTTGTTCCTTCTGTTCTTGTTGTTGTTTTTCATCTCTTAAGTGTTGCCATGGCCGTGGTTGCTATGAAATTGTAGTTACTGATGACATTTGTTTTCTTCTGTTGGTTACTGCAGCATTATTGGCCCAAATTCACGAAGGTGGTACAAATGAAACCATGGACAAAAACCATGGAGCGCCAAGTGTCGCATGGAATTTCTCGTTTCGAAATTGGTCATTTCGTCGACAAAATGACCGTTTCGTTAAAGAAATTATAATTTCGTAGACGAAATGTTCATTTAGTTACAAAATATTGTCCTTTCGTTACAAAATAATCATTTCATCGACGAAATGACTGATTTCGTAACGAAATATTCCATGCGACACTTGGCGCACCATGTGTTTAAACCATGGTTTTATTTGTACCACCTTCGTGAATTCGGGCCATTGTTTTGAAATATAAGTCAAAGGGTTACCACTGTATTGAGATACTGAACTGGTGAAGTGGACCTAAAATTAATCTTGAGGTCGAAGTTGTTCATCAAGAAAGAAGAAAAAAAATACTTGAAAAGATGGTAGCCCTTATTTTAAGTCAATACATGATCAATGCTTTTGTTTTATTTTGTTGTTATTTTGTTGTTGTTCTTATCAAGAGTTTACCATCAAACAAGAATTTGTGATCAAATCGAATTCTCTCAAATTCTCTTCTGAGCTAAGAAGTAACAACTGGACCTCACTTTCCATTTCTTGCTTTATAGTTCACTCTAGTCACTTATGCCCAAAGTGCCAGATAAGCACTTCTCACGCAAAGGTAAATAAAGGCCGAATTTGATGATCTGTAATTAAAGGTTTGGCTTTTTTCCCTTTAAATCACCGAAAGCAGATTGAAACCATCATATCCCCTGCTCTTTCGAAGTAGAATTGATGTGGAACATTAGTATTGCTCCACCGATAATTGTGAACTCTACAAGTCTCTGTTTGTTGTTCGATGCCGCATTAGAAATGAAATAGGAGAACCCACGAATACCAAGGATTTTCCTCTTTTTTGTTATCATTTTCGGCATCATTGATTGGTTCTTCATTCAAAGGCTACGTAACTGACTGTCCAATCAATAACCGCTGCTGTTCTGGTCACGCCCACTACTGCACCTGTAAAAAGGACTACTACACACTAATTTCCATTTCAGTGTGATTGGAATTATTCTGTTCAAGTTGTTTTTACACAATCGGGTACTTATCAAGTGGTTCGGTTGGCTGTAAAGAGAGTTGATCATTATTTGTCACGAGCACCATGCCAAATGCTCCACTCCCACCTGGGTCAGAACAAAAAACGACATTGAATAATTGAAACTTCGGTTTGCGCATCCATAGAGGAAAACTCTGTGCTCTGTGTGATCGATAATAAGGATTATCGATACAGCATTGTCCATTTGAAGCCGTCTCGAAGTTCTCTGAAAAGTGTGCAAATCAACGCGCGATAATTACACCGCGATCTGTCAGTCCGCATTCACCTGTTATTCAATTTGACTATTGCCATAATTGTCATTGCAAGGACTCTTTCACAGATATATACAATAAACATACACACACACACACACACACACACTCACACACTAACACACACGCACACACACACACACACACACACAGTTTTAGGCTATTTATATAGTGTATTATTAAATGTATTTTTTTATCACTTCTTGCATTTCATTCTTAAATGTGTATTTTAGTATACGTAACCATGTATGCACGTATGTATGTAACTACTGTGACTAACTGTAGCAAAGTAATGTCACTTACACATGTGACTTCGGTATTATACCTGATTCATTCTCGCTTTCAGTTTATTGTATATTATCATGCTAACAGCTTTAGTCAAATCTATTTTCATGGAAACTCATGGAAAATTGGTGTTAACGGCGACAAGAAGAAACTGTTAAGTTTTATTATCTTCCTTTATCATGTGTGCATGCGTGCAGGTTTGCACCTTCATCAACCCAGAAACATCTTACATGTCTTATTGGCCAATTTGGAATATTACTTGGTGCAGATTCTGTTCCCCCTCATTATACTCTTGTAGTTTCGTTCCCTGTACCCGTGAGACAGAAATATCATACACATATGTCACCGAATTATATACGATTGCTCCTCGCAAGAATTCTCCCCTCATGTCGTACATCCCGAGATTATAACAAAATGAGAAAGGATTCGACGGTAAACATTTTGCTCTTATGAAGCAAATTGTATGGGGATAATTTACGCTTGGGAGGACTTTTAGAACCAAGTCCAGCTCGTGAAATGGCACGGCGTTCCCAGACTCATCCCAGTTAACTGCGTGCCACTGCGGCGCCTCCATAAATTTCTGCCGCCCGGGCATACACGGTTACAAAGCAATGTAACAAAGTTTTTCATCACATGTCGTGTTGTTCGCGCGGATCACTAAAAATGGTCACGGTAGACTTACATCCGGGGCAGCTTGGATTCTGTCCCTAGTTGCAAATCAATCACGAAACATTCTTTTTTTCATGTCAGACGTCTGACAACTATTAGTCTTTTTACAATCAATGAAAAGGATAACTTGACGAACTTAAATGAGGAAAAAGGATATTTGTCAGCTATTCCGTTATTGTATGTGGATATTTGAAATTCGACGTTTCTTGAAACAACAAAAGGACACACACTAAAACACACACACACACACTCACACGCACACACACGCATGATATACACTTTGATACACATCTAATACCTATTTTTAATTGCATTAAATTTATCCCGAGTTTCCTGCAATGCTGCATGAATTGCAATAGTAATAGTACAGTATATTATAGTACAGTACAGTATAGTATGGTATAGTATAGTATAGTACAGTATAGTATAGTATAGTATGGTATAGTTTAGTCAATTAACGACATGATTAATGGACCAGGCAAAATTTAGAACATCTTGATTACTCGAACACCTAAGCCTTACACCTTGAGAACATGGCAAAATATGATTATCTCTAGGGGCAACTAAATACATCACAGACCCATCATTACAATTTTGAGAATTCCGTTTAAAGCCCCTTGCTAACATTTGCAGATAAAAAAAAACCCACAACAACACAGCATTATATAGTGCTTCAAAATAGTTTTTAAATGTGAATTAGGGATAGAAATAACCGAAATTGGAATGTTAAAGGACAAGTTCACCTTCATCAACATAAGGATTGAGAGAATGTAGCAATATTAGTAGAACACATCATTGAAAGTTTGAGGAAAATCGGAAATTCCGTTCAAAAGTTATGAATTTTTGAAGTTTTTTGTGCAGTCACCGCTGGATGAGAAGACTACTGCAGTGTATGATGTCACATGCGTACAACAATATAAGGAACATATAAAGAGAATTTCACAAAATTTCATCTTTTGCAAAAAGTACACATTTCCTTGACTCATTACTGACATATGTTATGGGTAATATTATTCCCATTGTCTTTAGAAAGAGGCAAGTCAAGTGCTCTTTTATTATGCGAAAAAAGTGAAAATATGTTGAATTTTCTTCATATTGTTGTACTCATATGACATCACGAGCTTTAGTAGTCTCCTCATCCAGCGGTTCCAACAAAATTTTAAAAATTCATAACTTTTGCATCGATTGTCCAATTTTCCTCAAACTTTCACTGATGTGTTCTACTGATATTGCTGCATTCTCTCAATCCTTATGCTTATGAAGGTGAACTTGTCCTTTGATTAGTATAAATATACAAAATGGGAACAAAAGTTTAATCAAAAATCTGGTTTCTCGAATAAACTGTCACTGTAATTGTTTTTTGAGAAAATTAGTGATTAGTCCTTATGTACAGCTTTATCAAATGTGATGATTCGAACATTTTTTAATCACTGCTCTCAGTGTTAGATACTGGCATTAACAATTATGAAGGACATCCATTATTCTGTGCATGCAAAATTTTTTCCATCTCTCTCTCTCTCTCTCTCTTTCTGGCATGTGCACCTCTTTGTATGTATGTATATATATATATATATATATATATATATATATATATATATATATATATACACTAGTAGATAAGTGATGTAATTTCTCTCTCTCTCTCTCTCTATATATATATATATATATATACATTATATATATTTGTGTGTGTTTGTGTGTGTATACATAGAGTATACATATTTGAGTTGTGATATATTATTCATAATCATTTCACAAATTGTAACAATTGAAAAAAAAATGTTTGTACAATTCATTCCTGCCCAGTTTCAAAAACGTGAACAACAGTGTCGCTTTCAAGATTACAGCTTCAGGCCTTATCTAATGTCTAGTGTCACGGAAGTTGTTAAAAAAAGGAAGGAGAGCGCTTGTAGAGGCAATTCCATCGCTAGTGATTCAAACATCAAAGACATTCGCGTGGAGTCCGCCTCTGACATAAAACAACTCGTAAAAAGGGACGAGTGCTCACATCTGTCAGTGTATACGCGAATGCTTCATTCTGAATCACAAATCTAATGTTCCTGCGGAATCGCAAACCCCCCTTCCCTCATTCCTAGTCTTATACGAGCTTTCATGTAAATTATTTGTTGGGGACGCTTTTTTTATCACAAGCATAACGACTTATTCAATCATAACGACATGTAAAAACGAGAATCTGGTATAATTATATCAATTTCTGCATCAAAATTAAGTCATGAGCAACGTTGGTATAAAAACGGAATTCTGTTAAAGATTGTGCTTATTAATTACATGCAATAATTTACATGAAACGTAAATTTTTATTCAATCAAAACGACATACATTTATAAAAACGGAAGTCGGGTAAAATAACACCAGTTTCTGTATCAAAATAAAGTCACGAGCAACGTTAGCAAACGGAATTCTGTAAAATGCAACTTCTTAATTATGTGCAATAATCTACATAAGATGTAAATTCCTATTCAATCAAAACGATATAAATAAACGGAAGTCGGGTAAAATAACATCAGTTTTGCATTCAAATTAAGTCAAGTCTAGATAATTCTACATCATACCATTTCATTTAAGAAATCGTTCTTGGAATACAGAAATCTGTAAATCAACACTGAGTTAAACAATTTAAACCGTGAAACTACACGAAAACTGTACGAAACAGTTCTATTTTGCCTTCAAATCACACGTTTCTGATGAAACTCAGTTCTACAATTAAAAATTAAGCATTTTTGACGGCTAACTGTGAAAACCACATCAGAATTATTGCTCTATTCAGTTCAAACAGAACAAGTCTGTATATTTTTCCTGTAAAAATACAGACATTTTTGCAGTGCATTATTCAAATACTATATATGAACATAATAACTAGGCAAAATAAGCGAAGGCTCCGTCTTGCTGCACAATGCTGTGTCTCCAAATATTTTGATTGTTTTCAAAGGTTGCATCAAAATATTGCGGATATGTAATAAATGCTCACTCCCACGGCAGTTTTGGAGTCTCACAGATTCGTTTGATTAGGTTCGTAATTTGAATTTAAAAAAAAAAATGATGATCATGATCAATATATGCCTTCGGGGATATCTTCGGGTTTCTCTCCATTTTACGCTATGAGGGTAGAAAACAACCACCCCATAATCCTTTACACATTAGAGATTAACCAGAGGCTTGCATTCACTATTATCCCAAACTGCGACAGCGATTCTACTTTGTTTGTTTATTGGACGACAGCGCAAGCTCAACTTGTTATTCTGCCTGAAGATGTTTCATTGAAACGAAATAAAGAAAACAGAAATGAGTATAAGCGTGTATGCACAATGCCATCGCAAGGTTAGACTCGGATTCTGTGAAGACGCAAAAATATTCCAAGATGATGGGAGGGGGTGGGGGAGCAAGGGGGGAGCAAAAGAAAAGGCAATTATAATCGATCGAATTCAAATACGAAGGATGCATTCTACATAATTCCCCATGGATAGCCATATAGCGACGAAACGAGGTTCTTGCCAAGAAAGTACCACACACCTTCGTGCTTTTGCCAACCCGAAACCACCGGCCAACAAGCGAGAATGAACGCCTTAAAGACAAGAATGAATTGCATCGTTCTTCATGACACACACACACACACACACACACACACACACAAACCCTTATCAATGAAAACACTCTTCATCCGCGAAAGAACGAATCATTTACTCACGAAATGACAAAGTTCATCCAAAACTTACGAGGAAAGTTGTAGTCGTGTGATACAAAGAGAGAGAGAAAGGGGGGGGGGGCGAAAACAACTCTAGGCGGAGAGAGGACTAAACATAAAAGCCGTCACCCCGTCATCTGCTATTCATGATAAACGTTAATCGTTACTTTCATGTTACTGCATGGGAATGCTAACCATGTCGTCTGTCTGCTGGTCTTCTTCTTTCTTTTTCTTCTTTCTTTTTGTCTCCTGCGCATGCGCCATCCATACGTATGACATCTTCTACATTGTTGTACTCCCAGATTTTTCCCCTTTCTCTTAAATTTCCGTGTGAACGATTCCGTTTCCCCGCGGCATTCGACAAAACAACCAGTGAATAAACTGCGACAAAACCGCTGCGTAAAACGCCAGACTTGCTAAAGATAGTAAAGTTATGTACACATAACGGAGGTTGGAAAGCCAAAGACTACGTCAAGCGAAGTGAGAGCAAAAAGCTGGACAAGGGGCGAAAGCACTTACACCTGCGCAGGTGCGACATCAACTGTTCGGTTCGGATGGCATAAAATCAATGCCGCGCCTGAGAGGAAACGCATAAAAGGGTTAAATGAGGGAGGATGGCGAACGGTAGGAAGGGGGAGGGGGTGAGAAAGGGAGGGGTGGGGTGGTAGCCCGGAGACAGGGATGGGACCAGTAACAGACAGGAAGACGTGTATAGAGAAGGAGCGGGGGAGGAATAAGTTCCTGTTCGAAGAAGCATCCAAGTGAGATGAAAGGCACCCAAAGAACATGTTGGTGCAGTGTATAAGGCCTACTTCCGCAGTGTATCAGTGATGTCACTTCATCTCATGGCAAACCTTTATATAAAGGTTTGTCATGAGTAACATCAATGATACAAATATTCACAAATATAAATATCTTTTCCTGCAGAGTTATAACTATCTCTCAGACTTCACATAACTTATCACTGATCATTGCTGACAGACTGTATTTGTACTGATCTCATAGTTGTTGTTGTTGTTGTTGTTGTTGTTGTTGTTGTTGTTCATTTTCCATCTGTGAAGATGGCTGGATAGCCCATATTCAGCTGCACTAAGCTGGTCTTCCATGGGGTCCAGTTGGTTGTGGGGTCACGGCAGATATGAGAATCACCGAACTCCCAACGGTATCTCTAGATTAAGAAGACGTTGCATAGGAAGAAACGAAAAGTTCTCCGGTCTTTGGTTTAAAAGAGGTGTTTACGATTTTTTTTTCGTAATGATTGATGTAACAGTACGCTGATAAAATTTGTATTATGATGACTTCTAAACGGCACAACACAATACAGTGAATATTCGTCGAAACAGGTTAGAACGAAGTTGACAATTCTATTCTCCAAATGAAGTTGGTACGAATGGACAGAGTAAAACCAAGTCAACAGAACAGTGAGACTTCCATTACAGACAAACAAGGAGTACAAAACAGTTTCTTGCTTGTAAACTAAGGTTGGTCATACTCTCATGCTAGTTTATGCAAGTTAGATTAAATGATGATGTAATGGTCACACAAGACTTCCTTCTATTCGTCCTTTTTGACATGAATTCAAGAAAATAATTAAGATTCATTTTGGACAAGATAGGAAATGACAGAGGTACACGAGGAAAAACGTCTTGTGGTATTTTTTTTACACTCATAACAATTTCTATTATTGGGGTTGTGGGACTACACTCCACACCCGGAACCGGGTCCGTTGGGGTCACACCCCGTTCCGGGTCAAAAATGACTTGGAATTTGGTCATGAAGACCCGGAACGGGGTCACCCTGACCCAATTCATGACTCTGAATGGGGTCATATCTGACCACACTCCTTGTCATTTCTGACCTGGAACGGGGTGTGACCCCAACGGACCCTTTCCGGGTCAGTTCTGACCCGGATGTTTTAAGAGTGTATGATATGATGGAAGCCCTGTCTAATTTGCCAATAATCATATGATTTAGATTAAAAACATTTAAAGTTCTAAATCTATTTTAGCGAATTTGTTTATCTTCTTTCTTCTGTTTATTAAACTAAAGTCGATTTGAACACAAAGTTGAGTGTCCCCTTTAGCGCTCTGAATGTAGAATCCTTGTTCCAGAGGGGAACAGAAGGGAAAAAAATCCTATGACTTTGTTTTCCTTAGGTTTATATCTTAACATGAACTAATGAGCTTTCAGTTCGGGGCAGTAGGGCATACAGCACTGTCTTGTTCATAGACCAAACACTATTTCTACAAGGAACTGTACCGAGGAATGAGAGAAGTTCGGTTTTGCGCAAGCGCAGATCGATTTTACGCTCTACCTACTGTCCCCTTTACCCACCGCCCTGAAATCGAAAGCTCGCTATTAGCTGGGGAAAACGTATCCAGCAGCATTGGATTTATGCTTTTGACGAGATGAACTTATATTACATTCGGGGACTTTCCCCGCAATTCCTACGGGCAAGCTACATCAAAAGACAGACATATCTGTGACCGTAGAACATTACGACAGCGTTTCAATGTTTCCAACAGACACTCTCTGGTGCATCAATCAGAGTTAAAGATACAGGCGCAACCATAGTATTGGTAAAAATCAGCAGATAAAAGCAAAATAAGTATTAAAACGTTAGTATTTTACGTAACTTTTCTTTCATCATTTCATTAAAAAGATACGATTTGCCAAGTGAGTCACGTTAAAACTGATTCGGAGAAAAAGAAGACAAAACACAGTTTGATCAATGGACAATTTCTTAGGATTATGATACATTTTGTAAATGGAAAAATAAAACAGACAATAGTCCTCACACTCAAACATCAATGTTAATAAATTTCAGTACAGTTGATCTACCTATCCCGTGTCACAAATGAGAGGTCTCCATGTCTCACCAATAGCGAACAAAAAAAATAATGCGTCACTAGTGTACAATCAGCTCCATGACTACGAAACTTTAGAATCATTTTAACTCACAAGAGGCTCACACGCGTTTTTTTTTTAAGTTGTAGTTGTAACTTTTCAATTTCTTTGGTTTTTCTATGGTTTGAATATATTTTTGTTTTTCCAGGCGATCAATTATGTGTAGAAATTCTATTTTTAGGCAATCGTCCTCTTAGGCCATAAAATTAATTTTTTTGTCTCTAGAAATAAAATATCCATTTCAAAAATATACTGCAACTATGAAATTATGTAAAACACAGGTGTAGTGAATGAAGAATCAATCAATCAATCAATCAATCAATCAATCAATCAATCAATCAATCGATCGATCAACCAATCAATCAATCGATCGATCGATCGATCAACCAATCAATCAATCGATCGATCGATCGATCGATCAATCAATCAATCAATCAATCAATCACTCAATCAATCAATCAATCAATCAATCAATCGATCAATCGATCAATCAATCCCCAGCGTACAGGGCTGACCTATACAGCGTTAACCTCCTCGCGGATCTGTTCGCATCGCGTCTGCAGTAAAATTGCTTTTCAGGTGTACATAAGTCTGAATGTCACCTTCAACAAATCGCACCTAGTCTCACGTTACGCATATTGCATCAGCGACGCCAGCTCCGAGCTCGCATCCAGCTACTACCTGGAGGCTCGTTACGACGATTTGATGACACTCTGACTCATGAGCGGAAACTTTGATGCATCGCTTTGGATTACGCGAGCCATTATTCTTGCTCTGTCTCACCGCTCTCTCCCTTCTCTCGTTCTTTTTATCTCTTTCCCTCTCTGTCTGTCTGTCTGTTGGTCTGCCTCTATTTATGTCATTTTTCTCTTTCTTTCTGTGTCTTTGTCCGTGAATTTGAAGACACCTGCAGACATCAATTTGGGTCGTTTATGATCTGTCTACAAGGGCCCATCCTGGTCTCGAGAGACCCTGTTTTCCGGGAATCACCTCGCTCGATACTCGCCAAATCGGTGGACATGCTGCTAGTCCGAACCCTTCAATTCTCAACCCAATGTCATATGATAAGGTGGAACCCTTGTATCTTTTGATAAGATATACTATTTCCCGGAAATCGGTATTTTTAGACGTCTTTATTCTGTTTATTGTTAAATATCCTGAGTACCTCGAATTTACCGAAAATAGAAATTCGTTTCACCTGAAACTCGCAAAAACAAAAGCAGGAGAAACGGTGAACGATTGAACAAAACGGAACAAACCTGCACAAAAGCTTTGAAAGCTTTATTTTCAGGGTTAATCAAGGCACTGTCTTGCTGGGAACAATTAACATAGTTAGCATTCATCAAAGTGTTCTGATTCGATGTTGCTTCCGTGATGCACCATCTGGAGGTAGTGGTAATGCACGTACAATTCACCCAGGCAAATTGTAAGAGCAACGTTACCATCACGTGAAAACGCCAATTAAAGATTGAGTTGCACCTTTTTGAAGATGATGGCCGATACAGCGGGGACATGCACGGTACCGGAGCCATGGTGATTCTCTATGACAGGGCAGGATTCGAATACACCCCCATCCCATCCCCCCTCAAAAAAAAAAATATGTTGCCAAGATACCTTAAAGGCATAATATGCCGTTTGCAGATAAAACAAAAACCCAGCATTAGTGCTTTAAAGTATAAGTTCTAAAATCTTAGTTAAGGATAGAAAAAAAAACACTGTAAAAATTTGAATCAGTAAAATCGATGTTAAATATTGTTCAATGTGCAAAATGTGTACAATAGTTATAACAAAAAAAAAATGTTTCCAGGCTAAACTGTCTACAGTTACGGTTTATTGAGTAAAATACATATATCTCCTTATATATTAGGCTTTACCGCGAAATTTTTATATGATAGGATGTTTTGTGATACAAAAGACGTACACATATGCATTAAATGTCATATCTTGATTTTTTTTTATCACTGTTCCCAAAGGTAAACAGGACCTTTAACCATGGAATAGGGTCCATGCCTTAACCAATCTTAACCTAGGAGTACATGTGGACATCTTATGTCGTCTATGTGAATGGTGATATTACGCTGAAGGCAAATCCTGTCAGACTAAAACATAATATTATCATTAGCCCAGGCTGAAAATTGAGTTGGGAAGGAATAGCATCATTTTTCTGGGAGCGCAGTATCAAAGAAAATAGTGCTATTTCTGTCACCAGGGAACCCATGCTTTCACCAGTAGCTCAAAACATCAAGTGATATTTTGTTTGATGTCCCTACGATGAATCTTAAAAAAGAGAAGAGTGTTCAATAAATTTTCAACATAATTGTAGAGCAGACAACCAGTGTGCCTCCAACGGACGCGATTTCCAAACTGTTTTATGAGACCAATACCGACTGCACACCAAACACGCTATCGATCAAAAAAGAAAAGAAAAAGAAAAAGAAGTGATCAATAGCATGGTGGAGGGTATATTAGCATAAATGATTTTACCGTATAGCTCATTTTTCTGGCGTGACATTTCTGACAAGACGCTGTGCAGAGCAATGACTGAACAGGGTTTCATTAATGAGCGATTTTATAAACGATAACCCTTACAGTAACAAAATAACTACCACACGTTACAGAGTTGTTATTTGAATGTTATGACGTGTACACATGGATGAGTTTTATAAGTGTATGAATACATGGTATCTTCCTATCGTACTCTCTTTGTTAATTTATTTCCTGTCTGTTCTTTCAATTTCCGAAAGGAGATAATTGTCACTGCGTGATCGTTGAGGTATTGATCCGTGGTCATGAAACGGATCGTGTTGCGTGTTCGTTCAGTACACCCATTGCTTTTCATGCGTTTGGTTCGTCCAGTTATTTTCCTTTGGTGATAACTCTTCTACGTGCTCATAAAACACCTCGTAGCATTGTTTTTTTTTTGTTTTTTGTTTTTTGGTTTCTTTTTTTATGGGGGGGGGCAGAATTTTGTTTACAGTTTAATTTTCCTCAAATTGATATTCGTCTCAGAAAAAAAGAACACGTCAAACCAAAAACTTAAAGTACTACCCAAAAAAAGAAAGAAAAAGAAAGAAAGGAAGGAAGAAAGAAAAAGCAATGAAGATGTCGTCCCATCAATGTCCATCCTCGGGCACTTAATGACCGACCCGGAGGAGGCCGAGGCGGCGATGGACTCTCCGCGGCGGGGACGACACCTGGTCAAATTTACGAGGCCTTCGACGAGTTGTTTGAGCAGAGATTGGCGAGCGGCGCTAATCGCCTAAACGAGATTATACGGAGAGATTGTCCCAGGTTGATGTACAACTAGGACATCCGGGGAATTAGCAGAAGAAAAAAAGAATGTAGTGAAATATCTGCGGGGGGGGGGGGGGATTCTTCGAAAAAGAAGGAGTGTGGAAAAGAAGACGGAGAAGTTTTTCAGAGATAGAGCTTATATAATTATGGAAGAAAATAGGGGCCTGCGGTATGGCGTTGTACATCCCTAAATCAATATGTTGATATGTATATACGTTTTATATATATGATACATATCTAAATACATTCTGACAATTTTAGCAAACTCTGAAGGTTGAAGTCAAATTGGTGTCCGAATCAAGGTAGAGGAGCAGAGAATAAATCCGACACAATGATTTATGTCAAGGGAAGACACCGGCCAAAATATTCCTATGTGAGATAGTTGCCCCACTCAGTGTCGGTGATTCTACCTCCTTCGCCAGTAACGGTTGGCCTGGCCAGAGACATATACGAAGTGTGACTTGTTGCGCGTGGTTCTCACCCGCCAAATCTATACATGATGTTTGTAGGATCTAAAAACGTCAGTCGTGATTAATTTTGTGATTCTGCATCTACGCTGGCTTTTTGCTTAACGCGCCTAGATAGGAGCAGACGATATATAGTACCGTCTAATGGTTGAACAATTTACATGTACCTACAGCTTTACGCTAAACCTCGCGGAGTAATTTCTCTTTCAAGGCTCAGTACAGACGACAATAGAAAGAAAGGAATCGTCGTCGACATGGCCATCGTGCGTATTTGTGAGCCAGCCCGTCTTGAATATAGCATATTCATTGTTATATCCATTTCAAATGGCTTGTGTTGTTTCGTCATAAGGTATTACTGACGTATTTTTCAGTCCCTGGGATCCATGATTTGATAAATGGACTAAATGGCTACACAGTGTAATGCAGGAGTAAATCACACGGGTCCATTTTCTTGGAAACATTTTTCATTTTTGCCATTAACACCTGCCAGGGATTCGGGAGTGTAATGCGTTTACGTCTAACTCAAAAGGACAACGGCTATGTGGGGAAGAAAGTGATCAGAGGAGGAAATTGTGTTCAAATCGGATTTGATTTTATGAGAAGAGTCAAACAAACAGAAAAATAGAATCTATAGAGAATATTGTTATGGCCTCCAACACCATCCCATTAGGATATTGTAAGATTGAACAGACAGGTATTATTACGTTATACATTGATATTCATGGCAGAATCTCCCCTCCCCTACCTTTAAAGGGCTATCGTTGCTAAATCCATTAAACTCTTTACCAAATTAATGCAAATGAAAGAAAAAGCATCACGTATGTGCAAAGAAATGAAAAGTTTTATGAGAGTATGACATCATCGGCTCATCTTATTTGCAATGGCCAACATCACTATTATCATTGTTGAAAATATGAACTCAAGAGTGTTGTAAATTTCTTATAGTCTTGATGAAACTTTCACAGTTTTGTTAGATAGATTTCACCAAATCTATTACTTTCACTGATCAGGGAGGTTAGTATAAAACTTTCTATCAAAAGTCAACTTGAATATGGAATGGTCTTTAACTGTAATCCTTTCTGTACCAGAGACTTCAGACAATATGTAGGCCTACAAATCTACAGGTTGTTGTTGTTGTTGGTTTTTTTTTGTGCCAATCGATATTCAAAACACACAAAGGGTTAAGCCAAATAATGTCTTGTCGGACATATGTATTCTGTGACAGTTGTACAGATCCTGCTGCCTATCGAGGTTTCCGTGGCTAAAGTTTTCTTTGTCTCTGCATAATCTTGGTCAAGGCGTCAAGAAGCATGACATTTAAAATAATCCTTTGAATCCCACTGAAACGCTTTGGTGGTATGCATTATTGAACGGAATGTAGATCCGTACGAAAAAAAGAACAAGAGAAGGATGAAGAGCATCGACAACTGCTATACGCTTCTAACTGTGCCTACTTATGCGTTTGTGAGTTTTATGGCTCTTATTTGGTTTCTTACTTTATTTTTTTAGCCGTGGGCCTCGCCGCTATAAGTACTTGTACTCGTCCCATGTATTCTTTGACGCCACTGTGGTAATAGAACACGTGGAGTGTTAGTTCGGCGAAGATTAATTTTGACACGCACTGCACGATGGACGCTCCAGTTGAAGAGCCACGTAGGTATCGTTGAGTCCCTCAAGAGCGGACGTGGCGCCTCGAATTGAGACTAATCGTGTGACCACGATGCGGAGTTTACGAAGTATTTTAGCCTTTAACATGTATAAATGGACGGGCACAGATATACCGCGCAAAGAATAGTACTTTTATTAGCTCGTTAAAGAGGGGAATACTTGTCTTTGCATGCGTGGGCACGTGAAGTCACACATTTTGTAGACCCTCGTGCCCTCAGTGGCAGCTGTACATTTAATCCGAGGTAGAAAGTGTGTGAAAGGGTACCTGCCATGGTGACATGATAGGGTTAAACCAGGGGTGGCTGTCCTTCAACTTGTTCAAGTAGAATCTAACGATGAGACTCTGATAACTACCCGAATTAAGAGAAAGAAATTCGAATGTTGTGAAGGATTGTCATCTAAATACATAGGTACATGTAGGGAGGAAATTCCCTCTTGTTATCTTCATTTGATGTGAACGTCTTCTGTTGATGTGACTTTCTCCGTGATGTACGCAAGGAAGAAATACGTGGAAAGAAGTAGCATATTTTTTCTCTATTTCCATTTTAAATGATTTCAGGAATTCAATTCTCTCAAACAAATAACTGTAATTTCTATAAACCGTCAACAATTTCGCTCAAATGGGGAAAATACTTTTTTTTATTTCTTCTTTCTTCTTCCTGCTCTTTTTCTTAGTATTACTTCACCTTTCCCACAATTTTTTTTTCTCTCACATGACGGAATAAAAGGTATTCATTAATTCTCGCCATCACATAATCTTCTGCCGAAAATAAGCTGATTCTCCTCCCTCTCCTTCTCTTTTCTAGCTGGCTGATCTTCTGATACCATTCACGGACGATAACTTGTCACCAGGGGGCGAAATAGAAGGCGGTTAGGGGCATCATTCAGCCGTTTCCTCAGCGCGTACACGTGTGGAACAAACCCACTTCAGCGGGTGTTCACCCTCCTCGGGATCTTAGCTGGTATAGAGTGGAGTGGGAGATCTCTTACATGTTTGAGGTTGCGACCCTCTCACACAGGGGACCTTTTTATATGTCCCATCGGAGAGACATGAGTATTCATCTGCCCCAAGCAAAAAGAGGACAACATCATGACACACATCTGGTCCCACTGGGAATCGAACCAGAGACCTCTTAATATATCTGAGACAGACTGGCTTCGGACTGAACCAACGTGACTACTTGAAATACAACGCTTCTCTTACTGCTTATTGGACTTCCCACTACGACTTCGATAACAGCACATGGAAGAAATAAAAGTACCTAGGCATACAAATCCTTACAAGAATCAATAAGTGGACAATTTTAGCTTTTGGGGTGAATTTCATATAGAGATGTTAGAAGCAGACAATTCCCATGCACATTGAGAGCATGTCTATTATGAAGGACTTTGGGAGGAGAAGTTAAGCAGCCCCAGACTCCAAGCTGTATCTTGTAGTATACTGGAAGAGAAAATTATGTATGACGACACAATACAGAATGGGAAATTTTAATTAGTGTCCAAACTGGGCACTTGCTGGATGAAACGGTTGTCCAAATGGGGACTAGAATCACCAGCATTTAGTGGAACTGATTCTTTTTATAGGCCCTACCTATAGGCCTCTGTTTATTAAAAAACATACAGATCATCAATATTATGCCATTTTTAATAATAGAAGGCATAGTTACGAAAAGAGATTTTTACGTGGCGTCGTCATGAATACCTATTAAGCGTTCAGTTAATTCCTCAAATGCTCTATTACGCATGATTTAAGTTTATGTCATTTTGCCACATGATAATTGTTATTATGATCGAATGAGATGGACGAGCTCGAAGAAAAACAAAAACGCTGCTATGCTACCTCTTACCATGCATTACCAAAGAGACCTTTTTTCTCTCACACAGACTTCACTTTTCTCGAAAACGGATACTTGGTAATGCTGAAGAGTCCCTTTAAATGGAAATTTAATACATCGCAATTAGGCCAGTGTGTTTCACGTTTTATTCCCGCTCACCTGACTGCAAAGTTGGCCGAAGTTTTATCCTGACGCCTATAAAGCTGTTATTATGCGCAATCTGCACAGGCTGGCATGGTACTAGCCTATTTCCGAGGTCGTATGTGCCTCGCTCTGATTGCAAACACCGGCAAATTCTCACAATTCCCGCCTTACGTGCCTTGTGTATGTGCTCTCGGTGCA
Organism: Diadema antillarum; assembly: GCF_040938485.1. Taxonomy (NCBI): domain Eukaryota; kingdom Metazoa; phylum Echinodermata; class Echinoidea; order Diadematoida; family Diadematidae; genus Diadema; species Diadema antillarum. The sequence goes on along the minus strand of NW_027270939.1, from coordinate 246,062 downwards.
TGGACAAAAGTGATTACACAATCTCGAATAATTATTCAACACAGCCACGGGGATCTCTTCGAGGTGTTTCTCGGCTTTGTTCGAATATGTTTTTCCTTCCCCTGACTGTTTTTATCCTAAATAGATGAATAACTGGGACTGGTGTAATATCCTCAGGTCTGTAGAAAAATTAATTTCCGGCAAAGGATTGGATTTCTTTCTTTTTTCGTGAAGCAGGGAAAAGGAAAGGGGAGAAAATTGATAAAGGCGTACAGGTAATAATGGTCATATCACATCCTTACACGATGTATATGATGAATTGATAAAATTAAAAAGATTAGGAATGTAAAATTACACCATTATGCCATTATTAGTATTATAACCATCATCATATAATTCTCTTATAAAGATATGATAGAGAGATGTATAAAGATATAAAGCTTTCCATATCTTTTCTAGGAGACGTTCTCTTTACAATTACGGCTAGTAAAGAGTTTATGCGCTTCACCTGCAGTTTTGCCCTCCTCGGCGTTGTTCCGAGTGTCTCTTTAGATACTTGTAATTTCACACGGATTCAACAGAGAATACGATGTTACACTATAGCTACTAGACATGATAAAAGCCATCTGCGGCCAACAAGCGATTACATTACCGCCATTCTTGTCATAGCGACCTCAGAAAGGCGGAGCAATTATGTGCCTTAAATCACAGTCATGTAGCCTGTCTTGTGATACTTCTGTTTATGAATGTCAACATACTTGTGGGCCATGCATTTTCAGGTTCGTGGAGCCCTTCAACACGCATTCGAAATCGATCACCACTCGAAAATAAAACGCGCCCCTGAAATCGATACAAATATTATACAGTGTCCAAGTGTGTCGATTTCTTTGAACTATACTAACGTCCACGTGAGCGAGACGCCCTTTTTCCCACAGATCTAGTCTTGTCCAAGCCATTTGCGATTTTGAAACACAAAGACCCATAGAATGTCGCCAATTGTGATATTTACAATGTCTGTGAAAGTGCGATTTCGATAGAAAAGATTAACTGCTTTAAAGTGTAAAGTAATAGTAATCAAACTTTGATATTACCAACCAAACTGAAAGCTGTGGTATTGACGATTTATCGTCTGTTTATTCCAGTTCTTTCGATAACCTATGTATCCTTTTGTATATTGAACTCCCTTTATCACTGCTTCGTTGAAAATGCGTAAGTCTTAAAGTCCACAATTGTCGCATTTTGCATCCGATTTTGATAAAAAGATTCCACGATTCTTGTTCGTCATCATTCTACTCAATATTCATCAAATTCTTCCTGGACATGGCCCTAAATTGCATTTGAATTGTTTTTGATCTCGGCTTTGATCTATCAGTTTTTGTTGTGCCCATATTCGGTACATCCAAGCTTGTTCTGAATATCTCGTATTCGAAGGAGATACAGCTGTCTCCTGTTTCGGCGCATTGGGTGAAACACATCATTCATCGATGTTAGTGTCTGGTCGAAAACATGTACGAGGATGCCACGAATTCGTTGAATAAACACATACTGCTTTTTGACGTCTAGCGTACTGACACGGAGAACAGACACACAGACAGACAGACAGACAGACAGACAGACAGACAGACAGATAGACAGAGAGAGAGGAGTTTCTTGAACTCCTAGATACAACTTATTTCGGTCTTATAAATAGTTATGAGTTGCTGCCGATAGCCGATGGCTATTAATCTGGAATTCAAGAATTATTGGTGCAGCATGAGAAAGAAACACCGTTGCTATAACATCTGGACAGAAACAGTCCTTTTGTGCAGGTAAAATACGTGGGCCTTGTCATGATACATTGTCTGAATTGATGGTTCACACGTATGCTGTCAGTTTGTCAGGATCTTTGCAGATTTCGAAAAGAAACATCAAAAGTATCATAACTTAGTAGACATTAGTTGTTGAAATGTATGTGATATATTTCTTAGTCATATGAGAAGAAGTCGGGACATTGCGAGAGGTGAAATAAAGGAGTGAGAGTTAATCAGAAATGGCATTTAATTTGCACAATCTTTGTGCGGGATTTATACTGATTGGCCTTGAATACTAGAACACCTTTAACTTGTATGAAGCTACTGAACGTTGTTTAGTTGTAAAATACACACACAAAGCAAACAAACAAACAAACAAACAACCACACACACAGACACAAAACAAAAACCTTGACTGCTGGTCAAGCGTACGCAGGGACATGCACTCTTCTATAAGCTATGATAAGGATGAATTGTAAAGCAGTCGATATAAAAAGTCTATATACCTAACGATATCTAACATCTTGGTGTTGTTGGTGTTGTATTTCTTTACGTCAAGATTTGTATTCATGAGAGAAAGCTGCCGAGTTCGATGGACGGCCGTCATGAAGCACTACCCACCCCTATACAAACTTATTGACGGCAAGAGGGAGGCGGGCTCCTGAGACATTAGATCAGTCTGCGGTTCCAGTAGGATCACTGCGCTATCAGAACTTGATCCATCAACTTGTTGCCAAGAACTCAGAGTATACTAGTACCTAAATTTAGGTGGCCAAAAAAAAAATGCTGCGACGTAAAGCGCAAACACACACACACACACACACACACACACACACACACATACACACATACAACTCTCTCTCTCCTTTCTCTATCCTTTCCTCTTTGTATAACATAATTTGCAATAAATGTCTAAAATATCACCTTCCGACATGAATGAAAAAAATGAGAGCCAACAAGTAATGAAACAAGGGCCGTTTGTCTATACCTCCCTGTCATTTCCATCTTGTCATTCACGTAGAATTATTAACCTGTCAACCTTTTGCATAACGTATCGTAGATCCAAACGTGTCTTGCAACTTCTGCGCAGACAATACCAGGAACACGGTACTGCTTGTTCTTTTCTGAACTCTGTGTAGTATTTTCATTTATCTTCTGCCCAGTGATATGACTGAAAAACACCTTCTTTCTTCAACAAAACACTTGACATTACTTTTCTTCATGTGTCATAGAGTCCTGAACATTGTTAAGTGAATACAATCTCACTTCACAAGGTCTATAATGTCGTCAAAGCGGACTCGACAAGATATCCATTCGCCGATAAATAGAAAGTATAGTGATATGTAGGGAGTATTGAGCGAACGTGGGTGAGGACTGTTGTCATTTCTTTTACGGTTGCATCTTCAGGGATATATTCAGATCAGCTCTGTTCGAATCTAACTATCTCTACTTTCAAATACCTGCCAAAACTAGCACCCCGGACAGAATTTCTGAGGACTAATCTTGGTAATAAAAAAAAGAAAACCAATAACGGTCGTCCGTAATAACCGTTTGTTTACTTTGTTTGTTTATTCAACTGTCTCTGTGTGGGTCGTAGAGGTGGAAATGGAGATTAATCTCCAAATAGCGAGAAATTGCACCATATTAGGCAAACTTGTTGAAGAAGCTGCCGAGTTCGCCGAGTTTGACATCAATGACGAAACGCAGAGCGGTCGGCTCTTACCGCAGCGTACTGTCAGCTGTCCATATTTGTACTCAAAGACCACACCAGATTTCTCTTTAAGTTTTTTTTTTTCTTGAGAGATGAGCACACTGAGAGATGACGATGAGCACGTGAACTTGATTGAATAAACAACTTATCTCTGGATATCTCAGAGATCTCTCCTTCATTTCATTCTCCACTTTGCAGAACTTTCTCTGCTATTCTTTGGCCTCTGATAAGAAAGAGAAATAGATCTACATATTTACAATTTAAAAAGAAAAAGGAGTAAAAGTTACTAGAAAGTTAGGCACGCATCTAATACGTCACTCTTTGAAATAAAGGGTTTTTAAGATTTTTTTTTAATTCACACAAATAGCAAGTTAAATGATAAGAACAAAATAATGACAAGTTTATCTCGAATATATTGCAGAAAGAAGAATACTTACATATAGGCCTAAAGATGATTAACATCTGTGACGAATTCATAATTTGTAAGATCATCCAATTCAGAAATCTGGATGATTGTAAAGGCTGCTATGTATTGTCACACTGATTTGGAGTCAGGATCTTTGCGATTCTGTGATGAAAGATGTTGACAGGAAGATCAACGAATTCAACTGACGGGTCACTGTTATATGTTTGTTTTAACAATTAATTCATTGCAGTCTCTTCTAGGCACTACTACTCATCCAAACGCTTGGCAAAATTCTAGTAATCTGATCACTTTTATCAAATTAATATCATAATTTTGGTGACATAATCAGAATGTCGATTGTGGCAAGGTGCTGAAGAGTGACTTCTTTTCAGGAATATATATATATATATATATATATATATATATATATACACTGTATATATATTCATATATATGTATACGTATATATATATATATATATATATATGTATATATGTATATATGTATGTATATATATATATATATATATATATATATATATATATATATACATACATATATATATACATATGATATCTTTGGTACTTCCCTTTTCCACACACACTTCATATCTCTCTTCTGGAAAAGCGGAATCTTGATCATACAGGGGCTTGTTTGACGTTGATATTCTAAAACTTCACGAGCCTGTTTTTCTTATCCTGCCCCGGAATCAGGAGCTGCACACACATCAAACACCATCCATCATTTTGGAAAGGCAGACTCTCCCTCTCTCTCTCTCTCTCTCTCTTCTGTATAATCCACACACACACACACACACAACATACACATACACTATATGCATATATACATATACAGACATATACATACACAAATTCTCTCACTCTTTCTCTCTCTCTCTCTCTCTCTCTTTTCTTCCATCTTTCTTTCCAAACTTTGACTGATACTATCAGTGCAGACGTTGGTTACTGCTGACGCGTTTCTTTTTTCCAGCTGCAGGGAAAACAGTGTTCTCCTTCAACAAACATGATACTTCTTCCGTACCCTCGAGTGGATAACATCAACAGTCGTGCTGTTTGCTCGAGTATTTTCAACGGTCACCTTCCAGCAATTACGCTCACTCATCGCTCACTCACTTTACTAAAGGTACTTAGCTTTCAACGAAACAACACAAAGAAAAAACAAAACAAAGAAGCCTACTGTGAGGGAATTTGACCGTGGCTTTCTTCTTCATTTTTGTACGATTTCCTTTTTACAGCCTCCCCCCCCCCCCCTTATTCGGGGGGGGGGGGGTGGGAGGAGAAGGGGGCTTGTTTTGGCGGAATCCAGTGGAGGCGCCATTTTACATCCTATATACAAAACTGGCGCCACTCTGGATCTTCCCTAAAATGTGAAGGATGAAACGGTTAGGCATATTCGCATGGGATCCGGTTTTTTTTAAAGCCAAGATAACAACAGAATGTAGCTCTCGGAGTTTGTTGATTCGTCAACGGGAGGGAATCGTACTTACAATGGAAAAAAATAATAATATTCACAAAAAGTTTTACGCTTCTAAAACAACCAGTTCAACATGGAAATAACACTTACGAGATTAAATAAAGTGCTAGTGTCTTCATTAAATAGGATGTCTACAGAAATACACACACACGTTTAGGTGATTTGACAATGTCGAATATTTCTTATGTATACCCTTTCTTTCGAACCGAAAACTAAGTTTCTTGTGAACTTACGTCTCTCCATATACGGTCATCGCACGTCCACCACCTTTAACCTTAAACAAATATGCTTCTTGTTGGCATAAATTACGATATGAACTAAAGTACGTCTGTATGCATTTAGTTTGTCAGTTAATCTGGACTAATACCCGCGGTGTAATCTTCAAGGTCTCCGTTTTTACACATAATTAAGTAACAACATTTCGAAACAAAAGATTTTCAAAGTTTCCATTAATCTTTTGAATCCTCTGCATACCAGGTAAGGATAATACAGACGGTGTAAAAAAATCATCTCCACTTGTCATCACCTATAAGTAAAAAGCATTGGATCCTAGTCCTGTAGGCAGACTTTGCTCTTTGACCGAACGAAAATCAGAAACAAATTTGAGCCAGGAGAGAAGAGGTCATTCACAGGAAGTCGAGTGTAAGGAAATCAAGGTAAATGAAAAGCATAAGCAGACGACAGCCCAAGGGCGGGAGAAGCGCGATCAGTGTGCGGATGAAAGCAAAATCGTACCTCGAGGACTGAACGGAATGACGGGAGATTGAATAATAATTATCGAAGCGCTTTTATCCAAGCACTGCGATGCCCCCTGGCGCGAATCTCCATGAAACGCAACTCCTCCTTTATAATCCACACATGACGCTAAGGCCGGAGTGATTCTTTTTAAGCGCACAAAACCGTAATCCAATAAAATGAAAGGATATGAATGGGACATTACATTCCTTTCCTTCTCCTCCTCCTCTACCAAGGAGACCGTTTGCAATCTCAAGTCCCTAAATTGTAGCGTCGGGGGGACAGGCATTATCGATGTTGTTTATCGGGAACTTAGAATTACTTGAAGAAAAGTTTTATGACGGCAAATATCTCTCTATCACAAAGTCTTGATCAAAAGCTGCCCACGCATTTGGATCTGTTTTCAAATTCCTATCGGCCAATAACGAAAGAGAGCATTGAGTAATTTTCAAGGTACAGGTGTGGAAAATTGGTGTGAATTTCTGAATTGAATAGTAAATTGTTACCATTTTCATCTGGCCCTTGACCCTAAAATTCATAAGATAATCACTTTCAGGTAGAACATGCATAATACAGTGTATGTACTAAGTTTCAAGATAACTTGAGCCACTTCCGAGATATGGAGGAAAAAGTTAGTTCAGCACTTTCACTTGATTTTTGACCTTTTGACCTTTGAGGCAAAGAAAGAAGGAAAAAAAAACTTTCCAGAGAATTTCTATTAGGTTACACATGCATACACCAAGTGTTAAAAAAAAATAACCCTGCTGGCATTACATAAATATGAGGGAAATAGTAAAATTGTGAAGTGTTGCACTTGACCTTTGACCCCTGACCTTTGACCCCATGAACCCTACATTCTCTAGATAATCACTTCCAGTCAGTACATGTATATACTATGTTCCATGAAGATACCTTGAACAATTTTCCAAGGTACGGAGAAAAAAAAGAAGTTTTAATATTTTTACTTGACCTTTTGACCTTTGACCTTTGACCTCACGACCCAAACTTTCACCAGAGAATTTTAATTGGGTAATACATGTATACACTAAGTTTCAAGAAAATATCTTCAGGCATTCAATAGATATGGTGGAAATAGTGAAATTTTATGTATTTGACCCTGACCTTTTGACCTTTGACCTTTGACCTCATGACCCAAACCTTCACCAGGGAATCTTAATTGGGTAATACATGTATACATTAAGTTTCAAGAAAATATCTTCAGGCATTCAATAGATATGGTGGAAATAGTGAAATTTTATGTATTTGACCCTGACCTTTTGACCTTTGACCTTTGACCTCATGACCCAAACTTTCACCAGAGAATTTTAATTGGGTAATACATGTATACACTAAGTTTCAAGAAAATATCTTCAGGCATTCAATAGATATGGTGGAAATAGTGAAATTTTATGCATTTGACCTTGACCTTTTGACAAAACCAGAAAATCTCTTTGTGATGCCTCATAGGTAAAACCACGGAGTAGAGACCTTTCAGGTAATCTCAGCAGACAGGTAATAAAGACTGTCAATATTTCCAGCTTTCAAATCGATGATAAGCAGTGTTGCTATCAGCCTACAGGGGCCAGTTATTCTAATCGGGAGACGGATCCCGTGATGATACGAGCAACACGTTGACCTCCGCGTGTCAATGACGGTATGAAGAAAATCGGTGAAAAGCGGTGTGGACAGCTTCAGTGTACGAATGTCGTCTGACATCAAAATCAATGTGTGGGATTCACACGGTGATTCGCGCTTGGCGACGTGACCTTGACGTCGCATTCACTTTGCCCCAAATTTGTTTAACTCACAAAATAGTAGACACAAACAGACACGATCTCATGGGCAGCGTGATTACAGACACGCACGGTGCAACTGTCATGGTTCGTGAAGCATGTGTGGCGCCACGAAGCCACGCGTCTCTTGTGAAGATATGAACGTAGTAACATTCGGAAAGACGAATGCGTGTGTTTGTGTGTACACACACATGTGCTTGTTTGTTTGTTTTTTGTATGTTTGTGTGTGTGTGTGTGTGTCTCTGTGTGTCTGTGTCTGTATTTGTGTCTCTGTGTGTGTGCTTGTGTCAGAGTCTGTGTGTCGCTGTGTCTGCGTCTGTGTCTGTGTCTGTGTCTGTGTAGATACACTTAAAGGAACATTTAGAGGAAAAGAAGGAAGGAACATCCATCATCTCTTTGCACGTAGGTATATCATTATAAACTAGCTGGTTAATCTTATACAATCGTTTCGATAATACACACATTCACACATACACACACAACCATGACCACACGCGCACACACACACACACGGCCACACACATACACGATTATAAATATATGTAGGCCCTATATATTCACGTCTGTATAAGATTGCAAGGAATTAGATAAAGTCAATGAATAATAGTATCATAAAACGTGACAGGCAAGTGACAGAAAAGCATTTAACATTTCTTCGTGACTAGATACAAGTTGCTTTATTTTGTATATTTAGGTGTCCTAACTTCATACTGAAATATCCGTGTGTTGGTTTGAATTGGTATTCTTCAGTTAAAATAACAGGAATAATGCAAATACAACAGGAGATGCATTTGCATGGGATAAATGAGGCTAGCTAGCCTCACTCAGCAAAAGCAATTATGGCACGACAGTGTTATAGGAGAGTCCAGTTTACATTGTAAGTAAATCAATTAGATATATAGGATACAGTATACGAAAAAAAAAAGAAAATTGAAACTACAAAATGAATTTAGACAAAGAGTAACTAGAATACTATACACAAACTCCTACAAAAACATATCCAATAGAGGTAATAAGCCCGTAGGTCGGTATTGCACACACACCCTATCCCATAGCTGCGCCGGAAATGACAATCAAACCATGCAATAGATATTAATTCCTTTGTTTATAGCCATCGCTGCATCTTAATCCTTTATGAATTTTAATCCTTTGACATGACGGCTCGACGTTCAGGAAAAGAAGCAGAAAACAGAAGATAAAAAACAATGAATCATCATCAAAAAAAAAAAAAAAAATGTCCGACCAGGCACGCAGGGACGTTGGTCGTGTCAGCTGAGAGAAACCGAGAACTCCACCCGGGGAGTTGAAATCATTTCAAACGCGTATCATATCTCTTCTATTGATTGCCACCAGCGGGTAACTGGTTTAGATATCTCTTTCCTTTCCTCTTTCTGCAATTCAGATTTTTTCTTTCTTTTTGTCTTTCCGCCTTGAACTAAAGGAACCTTGGGATTTTGAGGAAAATAGCGGGAATGTATAAGTGCTTCGGAAAAGGGAAATAGGAGATCACGTTGCAGAGATAGTAGCGCTCTTGTAATTCAGCCATCTTTTTTTTTTCATTTGAATTTCAGCTGTCAGAATTCTTGAACAGACTACTTGCCTTAAATGACCAAATTCTACATGAGATGGCGAAACTAAGTACAAAGTAGCATCAAGAAGGGTTTTTAACAGATGAACAAGTCGAAAAAAAACATCATCTACCTTTGTTAAATCTAGGGTTCAGTGATCGTGCAGCTGCTAATATTATTGCATCTGTTTGGCAGATATACTTTAACACATTTCTTTCCGGGCGTAAAAATTGCTATATTTGAACACTGATTTGATCACAATAGTGTACAGTTCACGACATAATACATCATCAATTTGTGTCAGACAGAAAAGCGTATGACCCAGGCTCGTGTAATGAAATTGTCGATAAACACTATACTATATAAATGAACATGAAGATGAAGACTTCCCGACTGCAATTAATATCGTATTTGTGCATGCGTTTCTCTCTGTCTAATTTGATATGAGAAATCCATCTAAATTATAATGATTATACAGAGAGAAAAGATGCATACATTTATGGGTCTGATAATAATCAATCAATGTGTTGAGTGAAGCATTGTCTCTTATATCAATTCATATCTCCGTTAGATTATTCCTGATTTCAATCATGGCAACCCTTAAATAACAGAGGTAACGAACAATGACTTTTTGTAAGTATAACGAGTCAAAATGCCATCAATGATGCCAACTTTAAGAGTATAGTTGTTTCGCAGATTGCGTATTTATCAAACACTGATGTTATCTATTCTTCCCCGGAGTTACAGTGCACTCGAATAGCTTTTTGTTTGTAGACCACTCTTTTGTAAGTTATCCACCTGTCTCACTGAATACAAAATGGCAGCCAAGGCAAAGGTCGGGAAACGCCAAGATGTCTCACCATCCCCCTTCAGTCAGCCCCTAGGAGCCACGAGTGTCAAGAAAGCCTATCGTCCAAATAAGATTTGTCTCCTCTCGCCCTCGTTTTCTTTTCCCTCTCAAAACTCGGAGTCTCGAGTTTAGGAAATCGACACGTGAAGTGCGCAGCGTTCTGGTAATCAATTACGAAAAGCGTGTACCGAATATTTATCACGCCACGGTCATACATCAGCGCCAATAGAACCACGTCAATGTGTCCACAGACATGCACGTATAAGGAGTGAAAAGCACCCCTGATTTGTGTAAACGGCGCGCCGTACACGATGTCGGTGAAATGTATTCTTTTTGTTTGTGACCGCTATGAAAATGTCTGAGATTTTGTCACGGACTTTGAATCGGTGATTCAATACGATATAATTATTGAGCGCTATTAATGCAATTGACGACTGGTCACGCACAGTCGGGGAACATTCGTAATGTCAATGATTGCATTATCACATTAAAAATATATAAATATCACATTTGAGCTTAATTTTCATCCCTATCAGGAAGAGGAATTGCTGGCAAAGTGAAGGAACATACTCATATATTTTTTTTTTCAGTTTGCATAGATACACAGACATTAAAGGGATGGTACAGTTTGGGATGAGATGGAGCTTCAAGTTTCCAACAGTTTTTGACGATGATGATGATGATGAAAAGCATGTACTTCTGAGAGAAATTTAAGGTTTATTTGATGGAAATTGGTTTGGAAATGTCTGAGATATCCCAAACAAAGCGATCTTAATAAAAGGTGGAAACCAACTTCTTTTAGGATCACTTTGTTTTACTTTGTTTGTGGATATCTCAGCCAATGTCGAAACTGATTGTCATCAAATAATCTTTGAATTCTGCTAGAGTTGTATGCTCTATAACACTTCATTAAATGGTTTCTAAGTATTTTGCAAAAGGTTGAAAGCTGAATCCTCGCACCTCAATCAATACAAAACCTTCCCTTTAAGGTATGCAAGGCATGTCAGATGCAATAGTAACGGAGTGTTGCCGAAGATGATATATCACCCTGTTTTATAGAATAAGACACGGAATGTTGATGACTATGTTTAGATCGAACAGGCCTGCGGCTTTGTTCATTTCAAACCAAATTACTACAAACATCGAACAAAAAAGAAAAAAAAAAGCTCAGAAGAATATAAGTAAAAAGACTTTTATGGCAAAACCTCAACCCCAAACCCACGCCCACACAAACGCGCGCGCACACACACACACACACACACCAACACACACACACATACATACATACATACATACATACATACATACATACATACATCCATATGCCTGACTTCTCTGGAATGGATCTAGCGTGTTTTCAGCTCATCTTTGCGTTTCTCTCTTCTATTCTTTTCCTTGGATTGCGTAGGACGAGGAGATATGCAAATTACACGAGGAAAATGACAACATTGCACAGCCTCTCTTGATCTTCCGTGTCTGTTTTTCTTTGTATTTCGATGATAATACTCTAACAATCTTATGATGATAGGAGTGTATTATTAATCAAAGAATGACATGGCTATAGTGTAAGTATTGTTTCCCCTTCTTTGCCAGCCAAGTATACAAATTCTAACACCTCGATCGAGAGAGACAGAGTGATTTTAATGATTCTCCGAAGATGGACACAACAGATAGGATTCGAACTACAAATTTGCAGAGAAAAGTCCAAAGGCTCGTGTAATATGAAATAGTAGTGCCTTTGAATACACAGACACACAAACTGTGAACACACACTATGATATATATATGCCAAATAAAAATGAACCAATGATTGTATGTTTGTATACATTATCATTGTACACATAATGTTATCCTGTACACATACTTTCCAATATGGTGGTCTGGTGAGGCCTATATGTATCTTTTCTTCTCATGACAATGTGGCAACATAGACATCACTATGAAATGATATAATTATCTTCCTTATCGAAAGATAAACTAGTATATATATATATATATATATATATATATATATATATATATATATATAAAGATAGATATATGTATATTATATATATATATATTGAAGAGCTTTCAACCAAAAGGTGCTAAATCCACTGAAAAATTATAGATTTAGCGCCTTTTGGAAGCAAGCTCTTCATACATAACATACAAATATTACTGAAACTAGGTCTTGCAATGCATTGCGCAGTATACAGCCGTTTATACAAAGTGGCCTCCCATGAAAAATCCTTACTTGTGGCCTCAGCACATTCAAATCACGGGAACTGAGATGAATTTGGAGTGAATGAAGGGCAGCAGAAGTGAGGCATTCATCACAAACCGAATCAAGTTTGAAAACGACACAATCGAGAAACCTTAACGGGCGAGGACACCTAAGTGAGCGGTGATTGGAGGGGTGGGGGGGGGGGGGTGAGGGATAGAGACAAGTGTTTTTGCACCCATTTACGATGCAATAAGATGCGAGTTCAAGCACCTCTCTTACGCGCTCTATCTCCCACTCACAAAAAATACACGAAATGTAATGGATTCCACTTCACCTCCTGTAACCTCCTTTTAATGTAAACGACAAAGTGTTTAAGAGCTCCTTTTTTTCGGTAACGTTGGACAGTATATCCTGTGTCAATGGGCGATAATGGGTACACACTATTCCTAGATTTTTGAATTGCTGCACGGGCAGAGTTAAAAGTTCCGACACTTTACTTTTTAAGAGCTCTTGTAAATGCTAATGTAAATTCTTGGAGTCATTCCAATAGTTGCACAATTTCATCTGTTTCTGGAAGTTTACGCTTTCTTTTTTCTTATTTCTGTCCTCTTTTTTTATTACTGCACATGTAGGTGGATATCTTTGAAATGTCATTTTCATTAGCATGTCTTCGAAACGGGTTTTCTTTTTAGAATTTTCATATGTTTCATGCACAAATAAGATCGAGTGAAAGATGCCTTCCTTGGACGATGGTGAACAAAAAAAAAACCCAACACAAACAGCCATCTCCATTGTTACCTTATAAATTACATAGCTTCAAACCAATTCCTAAATCATACTTTAAAATCATAATCATGTTTTTGATATGGGCTTGCATAAGACACAATTGCAGGTTGAGTTTCACTCGCTGAGCTAGGTTTTGGCCAGGGGACCATGGGGCTTCATCATGCATGCGAAGTATTACGGGGCTATCTGTGGGACGGCTCGCGTTATAGATGTTAATGAAGAATTTCGACTGCACAAACAACTTGAAGTGAGACAGGACTTGGCCATGGATATGTTACCTCCGCGAAAGAGGCTACTAATATGTGTGTCATGATTGTTCGTTTGTTTCTTTGTTTGTCTGTAGGTCTGTTCGCGAGCCTAATGCAGAACGTTGTATGGATTTAGATGATAAGTTTGGGAAAGGTCGAAAATAGCTAATTGAAAGAATAATTAGATGTTGGCGGCGATCTATGAATAAGTTTTCTGATGCTAGCAATTTTGTGCTGGTTTCTTAATCATCACAAAATCAGGGCATTAGTGTCGACTGGGAATTGACGCTAGATCTCCTTGTGTTTCCATAAATATCTATGGAGCAGTTTGAAACTGGTTACTAAGTAATTTACCCAATGACTGCCACGAAACAACCTGTTAATCACCATGAAATCAGATCGGAAAGTTAACGTTTGCAAACTTTTAGTCCAATAAGTCTTTACCAAAGAAAACATTAATATTGCGTTCGTTTTATAACACTTTATAGGAGAAATGATTTGCCACGGGTCTGTCTTATTACACAAAACGTTAGCAAACTTCTGTCTGTCCAACAGAAAACAATACACACACACACACACACACACACACACACACAAACACTCATCATCATAGTATAACCCTGCACCCTATTACAATTTAATGTAATTCACACGAAGACCAATGCATATACTCACCGACACATTACAAGTCGGTTAACGTTTCACTATCCATCTTCTCCCAGTACCATCGATCACGGCACACACCAGGGTAGACAAACCATCTCTTGTTAATCTTGGTTTTTTTTCTTGTTGTTATTGTTTTGTGTCTAGAGTGAACCCTATCCGCATAGGTTTACTCTTTTCCATTCGGACGTAGCGGCGCGGAAAAGCGGAGGAAGTTTTCGATTACACGGGTTAAGGTGAAACAAGAATAACGAAGTTTCGGCTTTCCTGTTCAATGATATGCAAAGACAAAACAAAACAAAACAAAATGGAAAGAAAAATACAAGTACGTAGATGACGATGATGTTGGTGATTTCATATCTCCAATCCAATAACCTGCAAAGTTTAGGAAGAATTAACGAAGGTCTATACTGTCCGCCACTGAGAGCACTGTTGAAAGATGTCAGCTAATTTTTTGACAGACATGGTAATGGGGAATGCAAACTAGTGTTAGTTATCACTAATCATTCCACACCCTCTGCGAATTTTCTCGAGCCAACATTAGCAGGCACACCAAGGAGGTACGTCATACCTCCTTGGGCACACACACACACAGACACACACACACACACACAGACACAGACACACACACACACACACACACACACACACACACACAAAAAAAAAAAACCGGTTGGACTGTGTTTACGAGGTAAGACTGGCTATGCTCGACAGGATGTAAATCGAGAAATTCGAGCGCTATGAACTTCAAACATTATTTTTTTTCTGAACATGGCGCTCTCCCCCCCCCCCTCTCTCTATTGTTCCGTAGTAAATCCTATTTTGCATCATTCTGTGGCTTTCTATCTGTGAGACATTTTTCTTTTCTTTTCACATCATTTATCATGTCCAGACGAAATAATCCTGAAACTTTCTCCAACGCGAGTTGGGTAATTCGCAGCAGCGCCGTCTCCATGCAGCCTCGTGTGAAATCTCAATATAAACAGGCGCATGCGCACATAAACGGGTCTTCCGGAAGTAAGGGAGTGCGAACATCATTTATCTGAAAATGTCTCGCGATATGAACGTGATTAACAGGGCACGTTTTAGTTCTCACTCTGTCTTGCGCTTAAGTTTCGATATCCGATTCCAAATGACAAGTAGGAAACTAGAATATGGTACTGCGCATGCCCAAACACAGTAACCCATTTCTAGTGTAGGCCTACATGATGACGAAATAGGATAACATCACACTTCAAGCTAAAGGACTATCCCAATACATTGGCTGGCATGTCGGTGGCTGCATGGTTCTGCCAGAAATTCGTGAGCCAACCGAAACCCCCGGAAGTTATATCCGGTATAAATCCGAACAAATTACGAGAAGAGAGCATCATTTTCATTTCATCCGACAGTGCAGAAGACCCCACAAATCACATTGCACTTTTCCCTTTCCATGTAAGCCCGATGGAAAATCAGTTCTGATTGGTTGGCCTCCCTTTTGATGACAACTGTTCTCATTCGTGGGAAGATCAAACCGGAGCGCGCAATCCAGCGACGAAAAGAAATGAATTGCGTCTTTCTTTCGGAACTTAATCCAAAGATGGCAAAATCGTGATTTATTTTGGTTGAGCAGGGGTAGTTCTATATTTTGCACAGATGAAAGGCGGGTATGTTCAGGCAATGTTGAAAGGTGATGAATTACCTTCGCTCTCTAATAAATCGCCTGAGAGTCTGTTCTGAAGACTCGTTGAAAGTAAACATAAACAATCAGTCTACAAACCAAACAAAGAAACAAAATTGAAAGTATGAAGCACTTCTTAAGATCCTTAGCTCGTATGTTAGTGAAATATTAGGCGTAAGATATGATAACACTATACGTCCTTCCGTGACAATGTCAAAGAAAATGTTTGTTCGCGACGTAATCCATGCTTTCGTTTTTATTCTATTTTTTTTTTCAGGTTTCCTACGACTCTATCATTTCACAACTATAGAAATGTTTTTGTCGACTTACGAGCCTCAAATTGCAGTTTTGTAAGCATGGAAAAACATCTATCTTGTCAGCCATGTTCGGTGATAAGATGTGACGTGGTATAGCAAAGATCAACAGACACCGATGACTGTCCTCTAAGAGCGTCACTTGTCAGTTGATTGTCTATCCATTTCCGGGAATTTCGTAATCAAACGCATAATTTCTCGTCAAAATATATCATCATGACAATTATCTTGATTTCCATGTATCAATTTAGTGTAATGCTATGATTCAGGCTAACGTACACTCGAGGAAATGAAAAAAAAAATAGATGTTTTGAATCAGAGCAGGAAAACATAACATGAGACATAGTATTGACGCTCTGAAGAATACGAGATATATATTACCAAGGGGTAATTCATATAAAAAAAATCATTGTATTAGAATACGAAGAACTGACGTCACCTTCATTCCTTGTATCTAATGTCTAATGTTTTCATTACGAGGCATTTAAAACTGTACTGTTTTCCAGTTGCACATCATCGGAAGATGTTCTTAATTTGAGGTAGGGAGGAGGACGGCGGAAGCCGAGGTCAACGCACGCACATAGCTCAATGCAGGGAGGTGAGAGAAAACTCACCTTTCTGCTCAATGCGAAGCACTCACTGCATATATACGCAATCAGACAAGACTTGGTAAGTGAGACGGCTATCACGGGGTGCCCGTACGAAACACACCTTACCTGCTTACTACTAAAAGTTGTACAGCGGTTGAAGTATCTTGATTATCTGCTTGTTTGTTTGTTTGTTTGTTGTTGTTTTTTGGGGGAGGGTCAAATTTTGATGAAATGTGCCCTATCATATGCGGCGCTCATTTCATGTTCATTGAAAAGAAAAGCGAGTAAAGGGGCATAGTCACGTATCATTAATCCACGACCTTTATGATTCTTTTAAGCACAGCATACAAGCGGTACTAGTGGGTGTGTCAACGTTCAAGGAGACAAGCAACGAGCAAAACTGATCAAATGATGGAGGATGGATATTTTTAATCGGAGGATCTTTATGATATTTAACACATATATGAAAAATAAATATTAAAAAGGAACACTATATTTACCTCTGGGTCAATAGTATTGTTTTCAGGAATTCGAGTCTCCCAAATCTACCAAAGACACTTACTTGATTTTACCCTCGATCCTTGCCTTAGGTAGTAAGACGGAGTCTAAGTATCTGGCTATTTGGACTGGATATTGTTTAAAAGATAATTTCCACTTTCGAAACAAAACAAAACGATATATAAAGATGGGTAAAATCGATCGCCCGACCCCATATACAAAGGAGGTTGCATAAATCATCTTTAAACTGATCACATGTCCAGGTGTAAGCAATATGACAAAACAAAAATGGTCCAAACTGCAAAGAAATACAGAAGGCAATTAACGAATAGGATAGCCATCGACTACCATCCAAATTCTGCTCCCAAAACGATACCCGCGACGATACAAGGAAGAAGCAAACATACCCTCAAACGAAGGGAAACAACGCTCTTGGCAATGGTTCTGCTCCCCTAGATGGTATCAATTTTCACTTCGCTCCTCTCCTCACGAATCCCTAATCGACATTGTAGGAGTGTACTTTGACGTATACCATCTTGTATTCGGACCTTTTTTTGTGCAGAATAGAAATCCACCAAAGGAATAAGTATCTCCGCCTTCAGTGAACACTGATAACATTTTTGGAAATCAAATTACACAAGGCAGGTGGGAATAGCATGAATTATTCCACCCAAGATTAGTGCAGCAAATAGGAAAACAAAACACAGGCACAAACATCGAATAACAAATTAATTTCTGTTGATATTGCCAGCACTCAAGTTTAATACCCAAATGTATTTTTCCAATCACTGATGACGACGGAGAATTCTGTGTGTATATGATATAAGAGCAAGGACATCAGCAGCCACACAGCAGAGAATTTGATATCTTTTTTGTTAGTTTGAAAAAACAAACAAACAGCCAAACAGACACAAAGTTATACTTTTGACTTCTGATAACACCATCTCATGATATCACATCCGTAACACTTTCAGCTGATATGATAATTGTACAACAAACTGCGGATCTAAAATGTGAATTTTCGAAGAAAATAGTATAACAAACAAATCAGCCTTTAGCCACTCAGCAGCAAAAAAATGACGAGGTATTTTCGGTACTGTAAGTCTTTTTTTTTTCTTCACAAGGAATATGCACTGAGTCACAGCATGTGTTATGTATTGAAATCGCAGAGATGTACTAAAAGCGATATGATTTTTAAAAGCAGTCACAGTTTGAGTTTGAGTTTGAGTTTGAGTTTATTTATAACAACAACATATGTACAGGAAAGTTTGAATACATGTTTATACATCAATATTAATACATACTACATGTAACTGTCTAAACGATCTAAACAAAACATATTGAATACAATCTATAATATAAAATTATAAATGATTATGTAATCTAAAACTATTAATCTAAAAAAAGAGCTACAATATGGCAATGTTGTACACAATGAGGTTGCTAAAAGAACCAAGAGGTAGCACAGGTGCTAGTAGGTGTTGGTCCTTTTAAACACGTATTACATGATGAACTATTGAAATACATTTAAAAATACTGTTATAATAACATTATTAATTTGTAGTACCATTGTCTATACAGATTTAATGTGTTTTGCTAAATCACTTCGGAAATTTTTCCTGGTATTAATACTCCTTAATTTTTTTGGCAAAACATTCCACAATTTCACTCCTATATAAGAAAGTGAGAGTTGGCCATACATAGTTTTGCATTTTGGTAGATAAAGCAAGCCTTCTTTTTTACCCGTTGTTGAATAAGAATGTTGGATGTTTTGACAATATTCTACTAGATCATGTGGCATATTTCCCTTTGATAAATCAAATATAAATGTACAGATGTAAAGTTTATGCAGTTCAAAGGTGCTCTGAGTGGACTGAAAGTGATAGCTCGCATGGCCATTTTCTGACTAAGACGAAGGCAGTTTAGATAAGATTTGCATGTACTCCCCCACACTTCAATTCCATATGTTATGTTGGACTGGATAAAGGATTTGTAAAGTAGAATAAGTGTATGTTGGAGGACACAGTGTCGTAATCTAAACAGAATACCAACCTTCCGTCTTACACATTTATTTACAGCTTGTATGTGACTTTTCCAAGTCAAATGACTATCAATGCATATTCCAACAAAAGATGCCTCATTCACTCTACTAATGACATTATCTGATAGTTTCATTGCTCCTTTTACTGTAACTTCCCATTTTTTACTTTTTAAAATCATATAATTTGTCTTTTTCAAATTAATTGTCACTTTATTAGAATTGCACCAGTCTTGAATTTTCCCTGACAACCCTAGGGTAGTAATGTTATAGGGTAAGTATACTAGCAGTGGTGATGTTGATAATTAAAATGATGACGATGAAATTAATGACAGTGACTGTGACGTCATTATTCTTATACAGCACAATTCTATCAATGATTTTATTTTGCTGCTCTACACTACGAAAAGTTGTTGATACGTGAAGGAATATGCTAACACGTCAAACCCATTCAAACCGCTCGTCAAACCGTATGGTCAAATCAGGGAGGTGGAAGAGAGACTTCCACCTCCCTGGTCAAACCGTATGGTCAACACCAATGAAAATATCAATTGTAATATGATATGGAAAATTCTTCTCCGATGCAGAAAAAAAAAATCTAGCCGGCGTTTTTATACATTTCAGGAATTGCGTATTGGCAAGGAGTGCTATGGACTATGAACATGGAGATGCAGTACCAACCGTCGGGGATGGGCATTTGAGGCTTAACATTGCCCGAAGTTACCAAAGATGTCCCTGAAGATACTGCTTGGAAATTTGTACTTTCTCTAGGGCTTTAACGCCAGAAGGGAGGGCTACGCTGAACTTAGTGCGGTGAGCCCTACTTTTTCCGTACGCTGGTCTGTCAACACATAGCGTGGATTGTAATGGACTGTATGGCCCCCAATAATACAGTAGCTTTGGCTTAAAATGCCAACCACTCTTCGTTATCTCTCCTTGTCTTTTCATCTTTGTCCCTCTCTTTTCTTACTTTCTTTCTAGCCTTCTTCGTCCCCGTTTAGCCATGCCAACACAAACATTGCTCTTGTATTCGCGACCTATGTTGTGTTGCTAAAGAGTAGCCTGCCTGTATCTTTAAAGCTGTGGGCTGCATATTGCAGGTACATGCGCGTTGAAAATCATATAGAGCCACGTATTTCTAGTGGGTGGGGGAGACAAAAAAAAAAGTTGACAGGCCTGGTATGCTGAAGAGACAACTATGCCGAGTCAATGACTTTGCTAGATTCTTTTTCATCGTTTTTCGTCTTTTTTTTTTCAGCAGCATTTGCATGTGCCTTTCTAGACTGCGGTACCGGACGGGGAGGGTGAACTGAGGGCGCTGACAGGAGGATTTCATTTCATTTTATTTCATCCTTGCTTTTTTCACCGTTACTTGCGGCCTTTTTTATGTATAATTTTCAATTCGGTTTCTTTATTTCCATAGTTATCTGGTGATGTAAGAGCGCCATGAGTATCATTCTTGATGGACTACAGCCCATGATAAGAGGCCACTATTATCATTACTATTATTATTATTATCATTATTATTATCGTTATTATTATTATTATCATTATTATCATTATTATTATTATTATTATCATTATCATCATTATTATTATCATCATCATTATTATTATCATTATTATTATTATTATTATTATTATCATTATTGTTATTATTATTATTACTATTATTATTATTATTATTATTATTATTATTATTATTACAGAACATAGGCCATACATGCGTAAAAGTACACAAGCAAAAAATAAAGAGGTATACACACTATAAATAATAAAAAAAATAACATTTGATACTACTTCCTTAGAAGAAGTTTCTTCCTTTAAATTTCTTGGTGTTTGCGTCGATAACAAGCTTTCATGGAAGAGTCATATTGATAACGATATGTAAAATTATATCACGTAACATTGGCGTAATGAATAGATTAAGATATTATCTTCCTTCATCTGCATTATTAACTCTTTATTCTAGTTTGATACTACCTTATTTAAACTACGGGATTCTTGCTTGGGGTAATACATATCAGATGTTACTTGATAAACTTCTTTTATTGCAAAAGAAAGCGCTTAGAATTGTTTTTAATTTACATACCCGAGAACATACAAATGCTTTGTTTTCTGACCATAAAATATTAAAAGTAAATGATTTGTATGTGTTTCAACTTGGCCAGTTTATGTTTAATTACAACAGTAACTTTTTACCTAAAATATTCCACGATTCATTTCATCGAAAGAGTCATGTTCATAACTATCCCACGCGACGATCCGACGAATTTCATCTTCCATTAATGAGAACCGCACATGCCCAAAATACATTTCTTTATACCGGACCCAGACTTTGGAATAATTTAGATAATAGTTTAAAAGATTCCCCCAAATTTGTTACATTTAAATACAAACTCAGAAAACATTTACTTTCTACTTATAATCTAGATAATTTAAATTGTTTTAATTCATGCTCGAGCTTTCACCTGTCCTGATGTCACAGCACTTGGCGTGTTCTGTGTGCAGACTTCTCTTCTCTCTTCTCTCCTCTTCCTTTCCTGTCTTTTGTTCTTCGTAGACTTGTATTGTTACCGTCTTCTCTCCTCTCGGTACTGTCTCGCGTCTTACAGTGCATGTACGTGTGGGTAATCGAATGTGTGTACGAACGTGTTGTCCTTGTCATATTTTCCCGGTACACGTGGTTCAGTGAGCAGTGTCCGGGCACTAGCATTGGTATTCTATATTTTTTTCCCAACCGGTGTATCTCAAAATAATAACATGTATATTGTTATAGAATAGTATATCATTTACTCATTATCTATCTAGCGATCCACGTCCGACAAGCTTTGCTTTTTAGTGGATCACTATTTTCCATAATCGAATTTATTTTTCGCTCGCCCACGAAGTATTTTATACAGTGTTTTTCCTAAATGTTGTACATGTTATATGTTGTTCTATAATTTGTCTCATATATATATTACATGAATCTTTTGCAAACGTTTGAACAATATTATTTCATCACATGTATACTTTGTACTATGTTTTTTGATTTTCGATGATTGGAAATAAACTATGATTGAATTGAATAAAGAATAGTTCTTAATGTAAACGCGAATGATGTATGACCGTACAAACCAACAATGCATACTTTGCAGAGACGACATTAAGAAGTAAATAAAGCGATGGAAAAGACTGCTCCGCTAAAAGCACAGCTTGTAGACGTGGATCCCTCGGTATATAACAATATGCATATATTATATAGCATATCTATCAAAAATATATCAGCTTTGAATAGAAGTATTTGTTAACTGTTAGGATAGAAGTATTTTCTTCTTCAGGTAAATAGTGATAGATCTACCTAGGTACAAAGTATGTACACAAAGTAGAAGATAGGACAAGACAGGAATTTTCAACTGTGTAAGAATTAACAGTGACCTTGGTAAACATCGTCCCTATTAACAGAACCTGTAGCAGAGCAGCTCCTAATTTTACTAAATTGATGTCTTTCTAGAATAAGATATGACTTCGTCTATGACCTTCCATAGGATAGGGGTGTATGCTCTAAACCTTTAATCAGGATTTCCTGAGTTCTCTATCTCGCCCAGTGGGTTCATCCTTGCTTCTTCCACCTCCCTGCTTTGACAAGGTGCTTCACCCTCGGTGTTATTCTTGATCCAGGTGCCAATTTGGTACCTGGGGCAGGTGTATTGATACAAGGGTACTCATAGGTGGCAAGGCTCCTTACTTAGAGCAGTGATGACATGGAAGACCATTCCTTTGCTATAAACACTGATAAAGAAGCCTTGTATCATGCGCTACTACTACTAGTACTACTGTATCATTAAACATGGTTACTATCACGATCAAATGACATAGTATTATCACTGTTAATATGATATCTTATTCCCACTATTATCATCGTCATGACATTTACTTCAGTATCATTCTTTGTTTTTGTTGTTCTTCACTCACCGAAAGATGTAACGCCCTTCTGCATCCAGGCTGAACTTACGACCTTCTGAGTCTCAAGGTATCTTTCCGTACGTCTTAGCAAGAAGCTTTCCTGACCTCTAAACACAACGTCGGCAAGCTACTACCCCTGAGAGGACGTCTGTCATCGCGCAACTCAAAAAAGTGGACCGAATGACGTCACATGAGTAATTACCCATGAACAACATAAAAAGGTTATCGCCTGAAAGTATCTCGCCGAACCGCAGAACACGATATTCTCGCAACGTGGGATTTATCAGCTTAGAGAAGGACAAAAATAATTCGCCTAGGAGTGCGTTGAGTGCAATATGAGGAGATGTTCGCGTATATGCTACGCAGAACATCGGACGAAAATGACGGAGAAAAGGAGAGGAGGTGGGGGGGGGGGGGGGAGAGAGAGAGAGAGGGAAAGACGAAAGTAAACGTCAAGTATAGCCAGTGTGATAAATTTACAACGTGTATATTCCTCAAGACAAGCTCCTTATGGAGGAAGAAAAACTTCTTTGATTATGGCCATTGACTGAAAGACAGGATGAATTCGAGCCCTAATAAAACTGTCATGGTTCCGCAATATCAACTGATTTGATTCTAGTTTGAAATATGAAAGTGGTTTCCAAACTGCCAGCCATGATACATTAGTAACCAAGTAATGCATCTTTCCGGAGACAGCGCAACAATATATTTTGGAGACGCATTAAAATGATGTTGGCAATGAAAATATTCATGTGCATATATTTTCTGAAAACATTTTGTACGATTGGCGTGAGAATGTTCATGTTCCGAAGTAAAGGAAGGATATAATGAACAGCCGTAAGTTATAGGCTTGATGTCTGTGACCAAGTCTGAGCACATTTTTGTATTGCTTAGTTCTTCATGTTGGAGAATATTTAAGCAATAAACATGATGTTATGACCTGCTGACGCAACAAAACAAAATATATTTGAACGAAACGACCCGCTTTTGAAAGTAATAATCATCAACTCAAACATCTACTCAAATGAGGAACGTAACGAATAGCCCGGTGTACTAACATATTCAAATCTTATTTATACTTTGGTAACAAAGAACTGTTTTGAAAATCAGAGAGTTTGCCCGAGATAGCAACAAATAATGGATACAAAGTGCATTCCAATTATTGAAGTGCAGAGTGTGTATACATTGGTGGATGGAATAGACTGTTACACGGTATGAAGAGAAAAACATTATTTAATATAAAATGAATACACTGGTAAACTGGCCTCATGCCTGTTACCACTATGTGAAACAAAGACATGAACCAATTTATAGAATGTTGAATTCTGTCATTCCGTCGTTCTTTGATTCAAATTTACAAGTCTTTGTGCGACGATGTGTATGCATGCGTGCAGTACCAATATCAATATGTAAAATTGAATTGAATAACTGAACTGAATTGAATGAATGAATATGGATTGTGCGTTGATCGTCAAAAGATATGAACATTGAAATTAATGACGAAATGAACAAAGTTATGATGATAATTTGAACCTGCCTATATAAAGGCTACATAACAGAGTCTTAGATATACTGTAGATACGACATAACGATCTGAAAATCTATGCTCATTAGCTGAATCGTATTGGAATATTCTAAATAGTCCCCGACGCCTGATAAATTGTATCAACCATGAGAAAAAAAAATGTCAAAGACCAAAACGAGATCATCAAGTGAAATTTTAAGCCCGGTATTCTGATATCATTCTAATGCCTTCTCCAGAGGAATTAAATGATGAGAGTTCAAAAGTGAGGAAGATATCAATGAAAAAACACTGATTATGGGTTGAAACACCTAAAAGATTAGTGAGCTGATTTCGTTATCTCGCTATCAAAACAATATCTCAAATACTGTTCAAAACACAAACAGTGTCAATAGCAGCAATACCACCAAGAATTGCTCCTGCTGTTATAACATTACATAGGAACACATAACTAAGAGTTCTCATATATATCAAAACAAAAAACAGCATTGAATTTTGTTTGGAATAGGGCTAGAGAATTGCTACTCATATAAGGGCAGTCAATTAGACGATATGACAAGAACTAATATCATGTGCGGTAGTGCGAGGGCTCCATATATTGAATCGACAAATGACCATTCCTGTTACTTGTCCGACAGTGAATTTAGCTGCTCTGGACAAGTAGACAAAATAATGGACTTAATAGTACCCGCAAAAGTGTGTGCTACAGCGGGTATACCGTGAAGGAAAAAGCACTTGGATTTTTTTTCTCCCTCTCGATCGGCACTCCTCGACTTTCTGGAAATCAGTGTCAAAGTCATCGTTGTGTGATTAGCTCGTAAAATACTCATCAGTCTCAGTCTCAGGTCCCAGACTTCATCCGTCTCTGTCATCACCCACCTTCCATCTTTCTCTCTGTGTATCTATCTATCTATCCATCTATCTATCTATCTATCTATCTATCTATCTATCTATCTATCTCTATCTCTATCTGTCCATGTATCTATAAATACGAATATCAATATATGCCTTTCTACCTATCCATAAATCTACCTGCTCTAGCTTCTTCTATCTGTTTATCCATCAACTTTCTCTCGATCTTACTTTTGTTCCATCAATTTAATCTATCTTTCTATTCATCTATCTATCTGTCTGTCTGCGTGTATGTCGGTTTGTCCGTCCTTCTGTCTGTCTGTCTGTCTGTCTTACAGTCCCCTTTCCTTCATCAAGATGAGGAGGCAAATTGGCGTGCTTGCTCCGACCGACCGAAGAGTGACTCTGAGCTCCAGCCAGCGACATTTCGCCTTCAATGCCGCATTTGATTGGCCGTATTAAAGGATCACCGTCGCCAAGAGAAGACAACGGACGATAAAACATTCCGATGTGTCCTCGCCTGAACTTAAACTTACAAACAAACCATCATCCATCAATTACCAGCTCATGTTAACACCCCTCTTCTCATTCGATCCCTCCCCCTCCCTCCCTCCCGCCCACAAATAGTCAGGAGCTCCTTGTATTACCCTCTCAATATAGCTTCATGCTAGTTGTGTCCGTGAAAACTGGACAGCCAATTGAATGAGCGACACCAATGGCTGAGCATACAGGTAAATCGTGTGGTGCCCATACCCACAAAGCGACACAAGAAGGATGGGGGGGGGGGGAGGAGAGGGATTGAGATTTGGGACAAGGATCACATAAAGGTGTGGGATTAGGCTCTTGTCGTAGAATTTTGTAACAGCTTAAAGTAAAATCCCTCTTAAATCTGAAATCAATAAGGAATTAATCATAAAGACAGAGAATGGTCAAGGTTCCCATAATAATCGGAAGTGGATTTATGATCCACTATCGGAAATCTAAAGTTTTGCATCTTCACTGATCTTTCTGAGAAATAGTGATCTCGGTGGAAACCTCATAAGTAATCAAGATGAGACTTTGACGTCAACGACTCTCCCAGCGATGTGCGCAGCAAAGTAACTAGCAAAAGAGAAATCGTATTTTTAATCGATAATCTACTTCTAGCAGTTGCACGCCGCTAATCCTTTACACGGCGATCGACTTCTGGTTAAAGAGGAAATGTGGGAATATATCTGTTCATTATCTGAATGGGAATTTGGTCAAAATTTTGAGAGCAGGCAGTTTAGTGACTTTTGAGAAGAGGGCAGTATCATCCCTTGTAAGTTGTATATAGTGTAAAAGTGTAAATGAGACCAATGTCAAAACATGCGAAACTCCAAGATCTTTTATTCCGAGTTCAAACCACAAGAGTTCTGCTCTGTTTGATTTTAGTGAATTGCTATGTTGTCAACGATTGTAACCTTGCACTTAAAGTCCAGGCTTCAAGGAAACTTGAGGTGGACAAAAAGAGGTAGTGACCAACCTGGTCGGACCACAACGGCAAGAAGCCACTTGTGATACTATCACAAGCACAAATACAAACGACTTGGAACACAATATTAATTGAGCATCATCTGAGAAAATTTGATTACATACAAGATTACAATGAACAGCTAATATGACATGTAACGGTAACAATCGCCATGTTTGTTTGTATGTTTGTTTGTTTCATTTCCATCTGAGGAGATGGCTGGATAGCCCATATTCAGCTACGCTAAGCTGGTCTTCCATGGGGTCCAGTTGGATGTGAGGTGGGACCACTTCACCCGTAGAGAGCCAACTCACCGCCATGGAGATGACACAAACAAAGAGGAAGAGACACACAGAGACACAGACAAACAGAGAGAGAGGGAGAAGGGGACAGGAAGAGCAGAGAGCGAGGGGAAGAGGAAGAGAAGGAGGGAGAGGAAGAGAAGGAAAGAACATGCACACATTACCCAAACAAACGCAAGCACGCAGATCGAGAGACGTACGGAGAGGGGAAGGAAACATGTGACAACATGAACAGGAAGCGTTGGGACTAAGCTATATTGGGTTGATCTTAGGAGGGCGCACATGCCTTGGATAGTCCCTGAGGCTATCATACTGTCTACCATGTATACGCCTTGACATTAGCGTTGGTAAAACCAGTCAACCATATGAGATAGTGGATGGGCAACAAAACTAGTGTTTGCACAAGGGGAGTGTACATGGAAACTGAACGGACAAAGTAACGAGCTGAAACTATATAAGGGTAGAGGAGGGAGATAAAAACCTAGAAAATGTTGAGTGAGCAAAGTCTCTTTTGATGCATTCAGATCAAGCTACGTAGGCAAATTAACTTGATTTAAAATGAAGCTTACTGACAACTTCAAGTCACTTCATTGCATATCACACTACAAAAGTCAACTCATGAACTGATACAATATACTGCTTCGTTACTCGACGTTGAAGATGTACATCAACTTCCAAGATCGGAGTAACTTTGAGTAGTTTCACTGCTATCAAATCACATTCCAGCAAAAATTATTAGTTGAGTAAAATGCTAAAAAGTTCTTTTCTATTTGGCCTAGGAGTATTACCTTTAAAACACCTCCAGGCCGATGCTGCCTCCTACTGTGCCAGACATTATCTCTTTCCGTCTTCCTTATGAACGACCTCGAAAACAAAACGCAACTGACGCAAACTTGTCAAGAGTAGGGGCCCACAAAACCATCAAAATACACACAAGTAAAATAAGAAAAAAAATCCAACTTGGTCACATTTTTACAGCAGCGATAGCTGAATCATCAACACTTGCACTTGTTACAAGCGTGTGTGTTTGTGTGGGCGGGGGGGGGGGTGGGTTGTGAAAACATTTCTTTATCAACCCTTGTTCGTAATCGAGCCTGGCTGAGCTAGATTGATCACCAATTTGCCTTTTACGGCTGCAAATTCCTTGATCCTTGCCTTGGTGTTTTAAATCCTCGGCACTGAAGAAGCGCTGAATAATTATGAAAAAAAGAACAAGAAAATGGAAAAAGGAAAAAGGAAGAGTGCGATCCAATAGCATGATGTTCTTGATCGTGGTGCTCGCATCAAAATGCCATGGTGACTCTGCTACCCGCGGGGCCGTCAGTCTATAGCACCCCTTCCCGAGCGGGAATAAGGAACGAGATCGTGACTGCTAAAAAGGAGGTGTCGGTGGATGCCTATAATCGGTGTAAATCAAGTGCCTTGGCCCTTTTTCAAGACCCATAAATATGGATAAAGCGAGGGAATTTTGTGATTCTCCGGGTAAGAGTTCAGTGCAGAAAATTTGACAGGAAGTAGCGCCACTAGCATCAGGTATACCGTGGGTGTCGATCTTTTCTGCAGCTGCTGTCGAAAGCGGCATCAATATCACTCAAACTTTGGCCTATAGACAACGATGAGGCAATTTTCAGCCGGTAATGCCTGTTTACTCTTACGAAAATCGGTCTTTGCAGTTAAAGGGAAGCTCCTAATCCAAATAAGAACTCATCAAAGTAAGTTATAAATCTGTTGAATAAATCAGTAACAATTGACTAACTCATCAAGAAATTGATATCAGCCCACACGAGTTAATAATACAGCATTCATGAGGAATCTTTTGAGAAGAGAAATAATATGTCACAGCCATCATTACGGTGGCAAACCCGCATTTTTTTCCAACTTCAATTTATTTCTTCAAGTATCTTTATCAAGAACGCAATATACAAACGAAAATACAACAACACCAATTGTGGTTGAATAACATTTTCTAAGAAAGATAAAGTATAAAAACAAGATCAATAGTCATTTAGAAGCAAAATACAGTAAATTGTTGTTTTTTCACGTCATGACATGCTCAACGTTGCAGGGGCCATCACAAAAAGAGATTCGTAATGATGTAAGAAGAGATGACAGCCCTTCCCTGACAAAACGACTATAGAAAACTATTCTCAAAGATATACTCGCTACAAAACTAATGGGGGTGAAAAGGTTCCGTTCCAGACACCACAATTTGAGTCCTGTACATCTTTATCATACCTGTAATTTTCACTGTTCAATGTTAGAGTGTTTCATACAAGGAAGTTCAAAGTTCAAAGTTTAGATATTTTCATTTCCATCAAATAAGCAGAGAAAATTATATACTAATTACAATGTATAAGCAGGAAATATTTCTTCTGCTATAGAGGAATATATAAAGTCTTCTTTTATTTGAGCCTCAGTTTATTTTCAAATACCAATGCCTTTCGCGCAAAAATACAATGTATAGTGATTATAACTGAATGTAATAGAAAATGTGATGCTATCCTCTCCAGTGGTCACTCTCTTTGGTAGAATCTTTCCTGACTTCGTGTAGATTTGATTCATTTCACCATTTCCACTAAATCTTTATCCAATATATTCAAGATGTGACAAACACCGTGTACGTTTGGGAAGGGAACAATCTCTCGCACTATATAATACATTTGTATAATATATATATGTTTGATTATATATATATATTTTTTTTTTTTTTGCAGCAAATATGTCCCATGACACGATGGGTTAATGCCATTATAACCTTACGGTCACTTACATGTAAATGCAGCGCACTGACTTGACCAATGGCATTCATTTACTTTTGCTGATAGTCTCAGCCAGTGCCGTATATACAGCACTGGTCTCAGCTAATTCCTGGGAAAGCTGAAGTCCTTCGACCCCATACGTACTCTGAAACTCTACAAACCAGCAAACAATACGACAGTCCTCCCCAGTCACCATTTCATAGCAATGCAGAAGAAATTATGAATCGATGAAGTGTGTGATAAAGGGTCAGGCACTATAAAGCTTTATCTTGATAATTAATTTGACAACTTTTGTTTATGCGTTACATGAATATCTCCTTGCATCACAAGACAATTTGAATGCCACTTTTCGTAACTCATACCGTCCCACTTACCCCTTTATTCGTTTGTGTTTATAGCACAGACATGCCTAATTTTGCTCAATGTGTGGCTGGTCAACACAATTTCTGAAGTGCTTTCATAATCACCGGCTGTTACGTTTGCCAAGTTATCTAAATGATTATTATAATGTTCTACTTCCATTTAAGTCATACTTTGACTTTAAGCACCCTTCTCCCGGGTACATGAAAAACAAAAATAACAAAAATAACAGTCGGCAATAAATCATAGACGATTGCCCATGACAGGCATGAAATATTGAATCACGGGAGAGCGGGGATTACCCATCAATTTGACTGTGAGGTACATGGGATTCTCTATATTTCGAGCTCAGTGTTAGTGAATACAAGAAAGTATCGATTTCCTTGCTTCGTTCGTCACCGGATCTCTGTAATGTATATAAATTGCGAGATCGAGTCAAGAGTTTGCTTTCAGAAAATCTGATTTCCGAGACCTTTGTAGTAAACGTGACAGATATCTCTAAATAAACTGCTTTCCGTCATTCGATAGAAAATATAAGAGGATTTCAAGGGCGTGATGAAGATGTACAAAGAGATCCCTTTGAAACCGGCGCCATTTATCGTCTTTCCCTACATGCAATGTTGCATTCTAGCCTTTCCTATCGATTTGGCATTTCCTCTTCATTTATTTTTTGTTTGTTGTTCTTTTAAAACGAGGCCTATGTTTCCCTTGTTGTCAGTGCCATCACCCAGTGGTATGATTTAATTGGACTGGGGGTTAAGTAGTCTCTCCCGCAAAATAACGTAAAGTCAATTCTTGACAAGCAGGAGCCTATCTATGGAAAGCCATAGAGGACAAAAAAAAAACTTTTGACGTAAATGCATTCGACACTGTTTTGATTGTCAAAGCTTCATATAGGTAGGATCGATTTGGTTTATCAAATGGCGGTATCAAGTATTTCCATGCATGGTAACATAACACAATCAGATCGCTGGCATGGTTTGCAAAATGAAATATCCAAACACAAATGCGCTCCTGCGCACTTATTCACTCGATTGAAACTCGCCGGGTGGTTTACAATCAAGTTCAAACTTGATCATGAAATTTGATGATAGCGTTGAAGAAAGCTAAATAGTTGGATGTTATAAACCGTTGAAAGCTAAGATCGCTTCTTTCCATTCTGTGGAAAAGAAACGTTTTCATAGAATTCTCATGAAACGAGTAACAACACTGACAAAAAAAAAAGATTGACAATGACGTTTTTCACTGCTTTTCAAGAAAGAGTCAACCATTAACGATCATGGAGAAAACGACACAAGCAAATCATCGGCTCGTATTTATAGCAAAATTGTGGGGAGATGTCAGCCAGATGGGTAATTGCTATGCGATAGATATGATATAGCCAGAGGCCCACGAGGGTGAATTGATGTGCACACATCAGTGTTGCAGATACTTTTGTATATGTGACAGCTATGATGCGTTCCGAAATTTCAAGTTGCGTGCATGCAGCGCAGTGTCAATTTTGCTCACAGTGGCTTACCATACGTTTTACTCTCATCATCACCTACACGCTTCACTTGCCCTCGGCATCCCCGTTGTGTACATGAGGGGGTGACTTATGTAAACTCAGCATGAATCCCAGGCAATGCCGTATCACGTTTCCTGACGCCAGAGAAAGGGGGTTGGGAGTCGCCGGAAGATGGGTCAACATCAACATGGCGAGGGCATACAGTTACGTGCGAGTGTCAGCATTAAGTTCCAGGTCCTTATTACCACTATAGGCCCAGATAATCTTCCCGGTTGTCGTCAGTACATTGCAATGAATATCAAATCATGCAGCCAGCAATGAGCTTGCTGTTTGATGCAATAAACATGCCTTGATGGTACTTGTATAATATTTCTAGTCTCATTCGCTCAGCAAGCGCGGCTTGAAGGTAGTGCTTATACAGGTTGTGACAGTCCTACGCTCATGTTTGAAATGTGGCTTCCCATTATGCGGAGGATTTTTTTTCTTCATTTTTTTTGAAAGATAACAGTGGGCACCCGAGGCCTTTCACAACAGACACGACACTACTCTGAATATGAATTTCATAAAAGAAAGAAAGAAAAAAAAAAAAACGACGCCCACATAAAGTCTAGTGGCATGTAAAGTTCAGACAGAATACCAGAGATGGAATCCCCCCTTCCTTCCTATTCCTCTTCTCACCTCATACATCAGAGCGCAGTGTGTAATAGATACGCATAGCTAAAATATCATGACAAGGCCCCCAGGCAAAATCAAGACATGTGAGAATTTCATACAGAATAAAATAAGCACAAGAAAACAACTCTCCCATTTCTGACGACTTGACAGGAAACATGACTATAAGCAAATGTACAAACTTAATGATATCAATACCGTTTCACCACCTAGGTTGGACGTCATCATGCACGCAGCAAACATCGATATTCGATTAAATTTCACTCAAAATTTTATCTCTTAACTGCGATATTATTGACGATTGGGGGCATGGTTCAGAAGTTCAGGTCACGTCAAATTGTCTCCGCGCAATTGAAAGGAACATAAAGATATTCATATAACGTGCCAAACAAACAAACAAAAAATGTATACGTGGGGCACTGTGCAGTGAGATTTTAGGATCGATCCCTGCACACGCGTACATTTTAGACATTCTAGTTTCAAGTTTGTATAACATTTATTTTCCATCTTTTTTTCATGTAGGAAATCACATGCATGAAATTACTGTACAGGAAGGCAGAACCTCAAAAAAGCAAAGCTTGTGGTGAGCTGCCTTACAAAATACATTACATCGCAAACACACAAAAAAAAACCCCAACGAAAACATGATAATAGTTCCCATGACAACATTAAAATGAAATATTCCTCAAAGGGAGTTGTACAGAGAGGCAACAATGAGTATGAAAATATGTGACAAGCTACAGGCTATGGCAAATGTTGCATATACAGCAAACCTCGCACGAGCCGAAGCTCTCGAGACTGGAAAAAGAAAAAAAGAAAATGCGACTTTCGCGAGAGCCGATTTTCTTTTTTTCTTTCTTTTTTGGACTCACAGTTATGTACATGTATAGTACATTTGCATGCATGCATGTGTGTGTGTGTGTGTGCATACATGTGCTCTGTCTATAGTGCAACATGGGTGCCACTGCTGGCAGACATTCTCTCAGCTGCGTGCTTTCATCCCTGCTAGACGTCATGAATAAGAATTCAGGACCAGTTACACGTCATTCTGATAGGATAATGTGAAATATCATCAGCGTGTAACAATGAATACTTGATGAAAATCCTATAACAATTAGGACATCCTGAAATTGTGAAGGTTCTCCTATTTTTACAAAGCACTTTTTGAGGAGTCAAAGTGAATATGCAAATAAGTCAGTTGATGACATTATATCGCCACACGACTTCAATGAAGTTTGTGCACAAAGGCTTGACATTTCCAGTTTTGTTTCATTTTATTTCATTTTATTTTCGTTCAAACGCTATTAGACTCAAGGCTCAAATCCTAATATGACTGATCGTTATATTTTGAAGTTTCAGCCAGGAATAACATTATGTTTTACACTATAAACAGAAATCTTTATTTTTGTCATTTTTTATACGATCAATGGAAAATTGAGAGATGCAAGAGATCCTCAATTCATTCATCTGCATGTTCATATTACTATTCAAGAACTGTTTTGCAAAGATTAGCGAAAATTCACGATTTCATAGCTTCCCTAATCTTTAATTCGTTTTTAATCAAATTTGCACGGTTGCGCTTACGCAATTTTGCACTTTAACTGGTCCGAAATTTCCCTTCAAGCACTATTACTCTCTATCATGGCTATTCCATCTTTTGAGTAAAAAATAGTTCTAGATTCATTTAAGCAAAGAAATAACACCTTTGAATCGTCGCTAAATTCAGCACAAAGAAAAACTGGATTTTCAGGAAATTACTAACCAATTCATTTTCTTAAGATACATGATCAGGCAAATGATAAGGGTCAGTATCTTTCTCAAATATGTCCCAACCTGAATATGAAATTCACCTAGTGAAGATAATTCCAAAATAAATAGATTCTACTTGAAATACGTTTAAGATGTCATCACTTGGAAAATTAAGGCAGTTTTTGAAAATAATAATAATGAACAGCGCGGTATCTTTTTATAAAGCAGTGTGGAATATTAATGAAGACTGCGAGAAGATGTTGGTAGTAACCGCTAAATTGGGGATCAAAGATATAATTTGATTGTGAGTGTGTATGTGTGTGTGTGTGTGTGTGTATGCGCGCGCTTGTATGTTTGTATATATCACATTAAAGAAACAAGAGAAATCCGCACATTTTCGCTTCACGAGCAGTCAGTCGTTTTTTACGTACTTCTGGCCTTTTTTTTTTCTTTTTCATAATGACTGCCAAAAGAGAGGAAAGTGGAAAAAGTGTGTTATATTCAAATCTTCAAACATGTAAATCCCTATACATATCGGGAAATACTTCCTCATCCCCATTAGACACACACACAGACACACACAGACACACTGACACACGCACACACACACACACACACACACACACTGTCTGTAGCAAACCCCACCAGGGAGTTTTGGGAGTAAAAGGACGGGTATGGCGTGTTACGTTACTTATCCTCCGCATAAAAAGCTTTCATGCTTTTCTATGCAAGAATATACATGTAATCATATAGATATCCACGTCAGTACCAATACAGGTCTATAATAGCAGTCACTGTAATATAGCCTGCACCATCCCTATTCACACCTAGCTGACCGCGGAATTTACAAAGAAATCTCGTCGGGACATAACTGAGGATCATGTTGCTCAGTTTGATATACTTCTTTCAGTCCCGTTTTTATACTGTCCCGATTCCAGCCGTTTTCCCCCAATGACGTTATTCACCATGGAGTCTAACAAAAGCTAAACTCTAATATATCTGAAGTAACTCACACATTAACGCATAAAGACGTACAGGCATACACACACACACACACACACACACACACACACACACACACACACAAATTCATCAGGATTCCTACCTACACCCTTTGTGAATGTTGACATTAATAAAAGCATGGCGGTCGACGGTCGTGACTAACTTCACGTCTTCTGCTCATAATTTCCCAGGCACTTCGTTAAACACTCGGGAAAATCTCGCGGGAACACAGCTTACATCCGACACTTTTACTGTTGTTGTCGCTAAAATCTATCGACGACTGAACTTCGTGGGCATGTCGCAGTAATACGAGGTCACCAAGAACGCGCCCGATGGTGTCGTTCCGAGGAGAGAAGCAAAACAACGCGGATATCATTTTTCTAAACATGACATTGTCTGTCGTCGAGAATATCTAGAGGGGAAAAATACAGCCGTCCGTATACACACTTCGCTCCATCGATTTTTCGAGGCATAAACACCATATCATCATCCTGAGCGGAAGATACAGAGACCAAAAGAGAAAAAGAGAGAAAAAATAAAGTTAGGAAAAGAGGGTAGTTAGATTGCTAGGCATTGTTCGGGCGTTCACCTGATGCCACCGTTAAAGGGAAACCTCACTCCACAGGCAAACTGCTCTTTTTAAGGCTACAATTCAATAATATAATTATGTATAACGGTTTCAGTTCAGTCTAGAATACTAATGTTTCGTTCACGTGTTTTTTTCAATATAGTGATTTTGGTCGTAATTACTTTCGGTGAGGGAGAAGATGCCAAGGACGCACATTTATCATAATATCCCTTTCGTATTTTACATTTAGAAATAATCAGTTGTCAATTTTATGGCTCTAGAATATGAAGCTGATATATATTCAGTTTCCTCTTCTTGGATGTAAAAGAAAATGATTAAAAAATCTAGTTAAGATTCAAAGTCGTGTGGCGATGTCTGTATCTATACACTCATCTTAACTACAACGTGGCTGTATAGTGATGTTAGATGTCACTTTTTTGAGAAAACATTTTGTAACTTTTGAATTCTCTGTCAGATTTCATAAGACGTCTACCGTTTTTTTCTTTGTCTCCCTTTCATTCTTATTATCAACAATTCAAAGACCAAAACCACTCCAAAAATAATTAAACTCTAAAAGAAAGAGAAAAAAATCTACAGAAAGTTCCAAAAATTTGATTTGATAATAAATAACGAAGATATGATATTTTGAAATTTCACATTTTTTCGGAAAACTTTTCTTGACCAGTTCTTGTGAATATTCAAATGAGCGAGTAGATGATGTCACGCCTTAAAAGATATTTCATGCGTGTTAAGTTATATATGAAATTCGGGAAAAAAAATGTTATTTGTAGCTATAATGCAGGTCAAAAGCATATTCCCATACCAAAATATATCTGATTCAACATTTGTTCCTTTTTATTTTGGATGCAAGTTTTACATTTATACAGCTATAATACGAGATCTTTGTCATTTCACATAAACAAACAAACAAACAAACAAACACACGCACACAAATTGGAAACATACCCAACATAATTATTTCCCCATGTGCACCCCAGTCGTTGTCGACTTGCATCGACAATT
Source organism: Diadema antillarum (assembly GCF_040938485.1). Taxonomy (NCBI): domain Eukaryota; kingdom Metazoa; phylum Echinodermata; class Echinoidea; order Diadematoida; family Diadematidae; genus Diadema; species Diadema antillarum. Next base: position 208,977 of record NW_027270939.1, on the reverse strand, counting down.
GAAAGTAGCATACGGTATTATCGGGATCGCGCGATCACAAAAAAAAAAGAAAAAGAAATAGATATCGTTGGTTCGATTTCAATTAAGACTCGGCTCTCCACGTAAAACATGACTAAGCAATAATGATGTGGTCTCGTCCAGGGAAGTTTCTTATCTAGCGTGAGCGATGTTCTCCTAGAGGATCCTGCCATCTTTGATTATATAACAAGACATGGGACACCGCAAAAGCTACGGGTATTCCGGTGGGTTGATGACCGAAGACATTGGAACCTACTCGAAATTCGTCTTTTAATCCAACCTCAGATAGACCAAGCAATTCCGATACTCTAGCTCGTCTACAATGACAACAGAAAATAAGAAAAATAGCAGAACAAAAGAAAGAGGCAGAGAGAGGGAGAAAGAGAGAGAACAAAATAATCGATGGTTTCCCGCGCTTCAGAGTCCACTCTCACGAGAGACTCTAATACCTCAGACATTGTCTAGAATTGTTGGTTGCAGATATGATATCGTAACGATGAGATTTATTTAAAAAAAAGATCCAAGCCAATTTTCCCCTTACATTGTCGGGGCTTCCACATTACACGTATACACAATCACACACAAATGAACATACAACCAAACAATGTCGCTTTACACACGCACACACACGCACAAATAAACACAAACATACGGACAGACAAAGCATGATCTCTTGAACTTTGATCATCATAGAGTTCCTTTCATTTCAGCTATAAAGAGAACGGATACCGACTTCCACTGTCTCAGGAAGATGAGTGTGCCAGGGACACTGGATCTGAGAGAAAAGCACAGTACTTGTCGTTACGAATGTTCCGCCTGCTGTGACGGAAGTCTTGCCCGGAAATCAGCTCCGCGTGTTGCTGACTCCATAGACCAACATCTCGGAGGGGGGGAGCAAAGAGGAACTCTCTATGATTCATGGACTAACTTTAAAAGTAACCTTTCTATTTTTTTTTTTGGGGGGGGGGGAGGGGGACTTGCTAATGTAACATTTCGTCGATAAAGTATAGATCCTCCTGTGTCGATTGGATGACGTATTTGATGCTCCAACGATATTCAGAAAAACCAATCAAATATTTTCAACTAAAATTTTGGCAGCTTCAGTGACATATTTGTTGAAATATTCACAACTTATTGTTTCCAGTTATAGTCACACAAAAAAAAAAAATACGTATAACATCTATCTGTTTTTTATTTGAATTTCAGTTCATAAAGGCAAGGAATGTAACAGGTTGTTTGATCGGATGATTGACTTACATCTCGTGTTTAATTCCTCTGCGTGTATCGGGTTGTTCGCCTGAGCCTAACTTTTTATATCACTGGCTGGCTCAATTGCAATCTAAAGACAAAGCACAAGTCTCTAACGCTGTTGTTCTGAATGACTGATTTTCGCCTATTTTTTGTCTTCCTGCTGTTGAATCAATTACACCTGTTAGGGTATCTCTCTTCCAATGAAATACTGTTAAAGTACTTCCTCATTCCTCTTTAAGCAAAAGTAGTTGGTGATATATCAAGAAACCGACCTTGACCGGGCATCAAATGACCATTCTAACAGTGCTACAAATTACTAGGGGTCAATGCTGTCCAACGTGGAGAATTTACACAGAATAGCCAGCAGTGTCAGCTGACTACCCAAATGCTTTTGTTCGGGTCAAGCGGAGCTTTAGATGGCGACATACCTTGCCCAAGGATGTATGATGGGCCCGCCGGCGATATTCGAACCCAGAATCTGCAAATTATTAGAGCTCAGAGCTTTATTCACTTTTCGATATGATTTTTGTCAATACTGCTATTTGCTCTACTGCATGCTATCATTCAAGAAATTGTGTATTTATTATGGATGCAGAAAATGTTTGCCTAACTTAATTCAGAATGGTAACGGATGATATTATCATTTAATAATAATAATAATAATAATAATAATTGTTTTGGATATCAACTCCGAATTTTATTGTCCAAGAATGGAAATTCATTTTACCCAATTGATCGTGGGCCCGGCAGCCACTGAGCAGCGCCAGATCGACGTTGCTCTAACCTTTTCAATTGTTGAGCGGCAAACAAGGTAGCAGCAACTCCCATCTTTTAACGTCTTTTGGTATGACGCGGCCGGGGTTTGAACCCACGACCTCCCGATTGTGAGGGCAGCCGCTCTACTCACTGAGCCAACACATCGGTTATTTGTCAAAATTCATTTATATAGAATGTTCATAACAGCACATTTTCAACTATCGGGCTCTCTTGTGTATTCCACAAGCAATTTGTTCAAGGTAATTAGTATCAACCTATGACGAGTTTGTAATATTTGGGTGTTCCTACTGATGGCCGATGAGGAAGATAAACACCTTCCTTGATATATAAATGCCAGAAATTACGTAACCAATGAAATGTTTAAAATCGGATGTTATAGGTGTTGTAGTGTGACCAAATAGAGATTGACTTTTATGGCATTGCGACCCACAGCTTTCGGTATATCATAAAAAATGATGGCATTATCAACCATTCTATCTTACGTAAACCGTATCCCGGTCTCGACTGGTCTTAGCAGTTTTTATTACCTTCAGGATCTATAATGTGGCGACGAGGAGAATATAACATCAGCGGAGGGGCAATGGAAGAGCGCCTTGGGGGACAATTACATGTTTCATTAAATATTCCTCAGATAACAATATTTTATTTCATATGTCTACCGGCATCAGCAGCTGGCAACCTCTTTTATTCTTGATCTAGGAAGATGTAATACTTTTCCGTGACAGCCATTGGAGTTACACATCAGTTCTGAAGCGAAAATAGAAAACCATCAATGTTGTTTATTTGTCGGCTTGTAGCAGGAAGTTCATAACCCGTGACATAATGCGACAGGGGTTATTCCTTTCTAGATGGTTACTCATTTTAGATCAACGCATAAACACGGCAGTCCTTTTACGATACCGAGAACTTCTTCTGCACCTGCCGTTGATAGAACAAAAATCCTTTCAGAGGGGCTGCGAGAGAGGGAAGGGAAATAAATTTCAAAATTCTTCGAACAAATCTGTCCAAATACAGTTTGGCAGGGGTCGTGACATTCATACATATATTGCACAATTTATCACAAATTGTGTCATATATCACAGGATGAAAACGCCAACGAAAACATATATCGTTATTCTTTGGTCTTCCGATTCTTTTCGGGATGAAGTATATGCACCATCTGCCGACACGTCCGGAAATCAACTGGAAGATATATTTGTTTTGATTTTCTAAGTCTAACTACACAAGTACGCTCACCTCCATCAAAACAATGTCCGATATAGCGGATATGACTTATTCGTCTGTCAATTCCATTTTATCATTACCTGCATCTCGGATGCTCATGTGTGGCCTTGTAATCAGCTGCATGAATATCCATATTGTTTTATTCAGACCGCGAACGTACAATGCTTCTCGTTTGTAATTTGGTCTTCTTTTTCTGCCTTATTGTTCAATTTTACAGCTGTGGGCTTATGAGGAGGATGTGTCTTCAAATATTTAGTATTTAAGGTTTCGTCTCAAATGCCCACATTCCTGGCGCCCGTTGGTCTTGGAAACAAGTTTACATAACATTCCTTCAAAAATATGCAAGTCTTTTTCATGCACTTTTGTCAAACAACATTATAATCCCTTTAACAAGGAATAACACATCTCAGGACTCCAAATACAGTGGCTCTTATTGATGCATTCATCCTCATGTAGATTTCACACACCCCACAACCTGTATTGTCACCCGATTGTACCAAAAATACTGAACGTTTTGAGACATTGAAAAAGATTGTTTAAAACTGAGAAACATGAAGAAGCAGTTATGGTTTAAGGAAAATTCTGCCTGATTTCGTTGGTAGGTTATGTATTTTTTTTTTTTTTTTGCTGTTCATGTTATTCTACAGTCAAACGTGTTAAACAACTAAAGCGAAGTGGCATTGAAATTTAAATCAATAACAATGATATATTGAAAAGGTATGATGATTATTATTCTTTCTTTTATTCATTTTTATATGTTAGTCCATGCAGGGGCCGCGGAACGTTTTTAGGGTTGGAGCTGCAGGCCGATGGAGGGGGGGGGGGGGGTGAGGTACCATTGACCTTAACCATTACCTATGAGCCTTGAGCCTTGACCCTTAACACTTGATTGGGAATCGATGGTCAAGGGCCCCCCCCCCCCCCCCTCCTTCGACGGGAAGAATCTCCGGGCTTAAACTCTCATGGAGTCATGGGTTTTGTTGTCATTCTTAATCATTTTATCAAAGTTTATCCGTTTGTTTGCTTGCTTGTATGTTTTGAGCCAAAAATGTGTGAAATAACCCCCCCCCCATCACCACCACCACCCCTTCCTAATTCTGCAAGGAGACCCTGAGCGAAAATAACCTTGAACATGAATGAGACCATCTCTCTGATAGGGCCTACTCCTCGTGTGATCCAAGAAACAGGCATTATTACGTGCAGCCTGGAAACGAAGAGGCAAAGGTTCGAAGATGAGGAGGGGTAAGTACGTATTCTTATAGTCGCTGCTCTATCTAGCGAATTGCGTTGAATTCGAGATACCCTGCTAATGGCGCAAACGAGTGATCGATGCGCCTCTAAACACAGATCGACGGCTATCCTTGAACCAGACCCAATCCTCGTCTAACAACTTGTCAATTACGGCTCTGACAGAATCAATTAATTTTCATGAAGCGAAGCGCGCACGCGTTTGCTCTGATTCCACTTGACAGGAGGTGCAGAAGACCCACCCCTGATAAGACTGATTTCGCGCTTACATTTTCTCCAGGGTGAATTCGCAATTTTTAGGTACGATATGTGGTTTTACTGGTTGGAAGCGCCTGATCGGGAAGCACATTTATTTCTTATAGGTTATAAAACTCACTATCAACAGCGTTTATAGAACGAAGGGAAGTAATACTGTAAAACACCTTGTATAATTCATTTGACAGGGCTAAATACGGCAACCATTAAATTACTTCGTGGTTATATTGCACATCGGTCGTTGACTGATGTTGTTGTTGATGATAATGTTGTCTAGGGGTTTTATACACACACGCACGCACGCACACACACACACACACTCACAAATTAATATGGTCTATGGTCAGACAATTTCTAGTTTTCTTCTTTCAGGCCGATTTGACCACACTACTGTTTCCATTTCTCCCTCTGCACAATGTGATGTGAATTCGTCGAGCCTCCAAAGACGGTAAATATCTCCACAATTTTCTGCAAATTCCAGGTTAACGTCTTTCATTCCCCTTTCGCCGCTTGCCATTACGTATGTGTGTGTGTGTGTGTGTGTGTGTTTAACTCCTTTTCATGCGCATAATTAGAATTTGCTATACGGTTCTTCTTCGGATTTTAGCTGTAATTTCGAATCCGGTTCCCCATTTTGACTCAGTCGTTAGCATTGTCCAAAATGTAGAAGAGTCTAGTAGATGTTTAACTTCGCTGTGTGAGGATATCATGAATGTAAATATTTTGGATTTCAATTTTGTTATCAATTGTAGTTGTTTTTACAATACCATTTATTTCATTTGGAAACAAAGATAATGTAAATTAGAGAACACAATAAAGCAAAGGTGTGTTTTGTTTATTGGCGTCCCTCATTACATGCACAAATACCTTGTGTCTTTATTGTGCTCATAACATCATCTTTGTGCCTTTTTTTTTCTGGCCACCTCTGAATACGAAGGCTCTCGTTTGGAATTTGTGCTACTCATAATGCTCTATATCTAAGCTGCTTTTGCCGTATGTGCCGTGTCAAATTACACGGGCCCGCAAAAACACAGGTTTCAGCTGACGTAGGTTACTAGTATATCCGCGTTTTAGTAAATAAACACATCAAGCTAGCGACGAAGTGCAAAACACTAGACTTTTGTGACGTCACGTCTGGATGACTTGTGCACAAAGTCGCTTCATCTGCGTGGACTCGGCTCGGTTCGGCTCGGTTCAGTTCGTCTCATTTCGGCTCGATTCTGTGTGACTCGCTTGGCACGGGAACAGAAAGTGCTAAAGTTGGGTTCTGGGTTATCTTGAGGCCTGTCCTGCTTGTTATGTACTGTCACTGATGTGACGATCATTCTCTGCTACCTCAAATTATCATTTCTCTATCATATACGACAACTCTGTTGTCTGCTAATTCCCTCGCACTCTCCTTATTTCTAACCTATAAGTTTTAGGCCTACTTGTCGGTTTTTGTATGTTAATGTGTTGTCCATGTGTTGTGTGTATGTGTTTGTGAGCTCACGTACCCTCTTTATCGCGGTGCTACTGAACTTATCAATATTTTCTCTCCATTTTGTCCGTCTTCCTTATTGCTTTCGACTTTGAAATGATTATAAATGTTCACTATAGTTTCCACTTCCTGTTCTTATAAGTATTTTGCAGGCGTATACAAGCATCGAGATTATTTGGTTCTTTATACCTAAACTTGATTTTTATTAATAAAAGAAAGTCAAAAATCTTGCTTAATGTCAATCAATCAACCAATGATAAAAGAGTAAGATACCTCACTTTGCTATGTCATCATGAAACGAAAGACGCATGAAAAAGATCAGTCCCAACTGTCCACATCCATGTTAGTAGTCATTCCTCCATACATTATTTTCATCACGGTTTTGCGTTTTTATTCATGTTTTCAATATGGCAATCATCAACTCTGTGATTTCTGACAAATTCTCCTGATGACTTTCTTACTGATTGAAGCCATTCTATACAGGGGTATTAAGCTTCCTTTTTTTAAAAGTTTGTTAATATATCTAACGATTTGTTCGGTATCCTTGAAAAAGAATAAAATATAATCGCATCGTCGTTGTGCAAGCGTGTAGTTTAAAGAGTTTTGTCTGAGCCTAAGACGAAATACTTCACTTCTCGGCGTCGCGTCGGTATTAATGGTCAACGCACTCCTAGCATCAAGGGTATCAAGGTCAGTTTCATTCTGTCTGGTTGCGATGTAATTTCCGATCATGTCAGATGTTCTTCAGAGACAAGCATGCGGAAATACTTATGCACCATCGCTGAACAGAAAACAAAGTCGCCCGTCATGCAGTAAGCATGATTGGGTCTGGCCAATTTAATAGGTGTGGACAATTATTTGGTGAGGCCGCTGGCCAGTAATCGTCAATAAGTCAACTTAAGCAAGGAGCTTGTTTCAAGCTCTTCGACTTGACTGACCTGATCAGTTTGTTTTGGGACAAAATATTTATAGTGGTCTTTTTTCCCCGCAAAAACTCTCATAAATATTTCATAAATTTTTACAAGAGTTGGCCGAAATTCATCCTTGATATAAATGTGGATTCAAAGAAGGGAGAAATGTCAGGTCTCAGGAATGCTGGTCAGTGTTTACGTGTCAAGGAACAGAATATCATATCTGATGTAATTTCCTTAAGACTATATTTCATTTCATTTCATTTTATTTCATTTCATTTTCATTTCCGACAAAAGTATACACAAAGACATTCGCATATAAAAAAAAAAAAACCAGAGTACTACGCAAACAGAGAAAGAAGACCTCCAAACTTACCGTAATTTTCTCAACGTTCGATCAAAAAAGCACAAGGAAGCACCAAAACTTTTGTTAAAAAACCCATCATTGGATTTTCTTCACACTTCACTGACGCCTTTTTCCATTTTTTTTTCTGCATTTACAGAAACCACATATCTTAGAGGTGAATTCCCCCTTTAAAGGCAACAATATGTAGGTTTGTAAATGCCGTTCTACCCGCCCCTCCCCATTATACGGCTGTATGGACTCAATTTCTCGTTACCTCATTTAGGGTTTTTTGTTTTGTTTTCTTGAGAAAGTCGTAAGGTGACGTTATCTTCATCTCAGCTAAATTACTGCAGTTGTGGCTGCGAACAATATCGCTGTTCTATCATGCTACACCCTCATACATGTTAAACCTTCAACTAACATTGTTTTCATTAACTATCTTTCTCATTTTTTAATGAAATTTTTAGAGTACTTTATGTGTAATTGTACATATAGGCCCTAATATTTGTAAAAGTAAACTTGAACATCACTTGGTATTGCGCTAAAAAAAATCCCAATGCTCTTAGATCAGAGCTGGTTATAAATCAATTCACACGCAGACACCATTGTCATAAATACGTTATCAAAACTAGTCATTTGTCTGGAACAGGCACATTAATTTGTACATACATACATGCTAAGACAAACTTTTTTTAAATCAATTGTGAGTGTATTATCATCCACGTCTACAACGTCCAATTAAAATGCATTGTCATTAAACCAATTCAAAGCGCGAAATCCGATATGGATTCAGAGTCCGCCTGAACAGTAGGGAACCCTATTGCTTTTTGTATTTGCTTTTCTTTTTATGGGACACTTATCGGCCATACAACCCTCAACGATCGAAACAGAGAGTGTAACCTTACCTGTAGTTATCTGTAGGCATCCTCAGCACGCTTCCGGGTGTGTACCTCCATTTTCTGAATCATTAGCTATCCAGGAGAATCTAGCGAACGACCAAAGACCAAGATTAACTGTCGTTTTCTCTTCAGTCTTTTGACACGGTATGTAAGACTTAAAATCGGCTCAGGTGTCTGACCATATCCAGATCCTATTTTTGACGGAAAGAGTCAACAGTTCTCGCGCCTATTATTGGTGATGTTGAAGAAAATCGTGTCAGAGAAAGTTGAGAATGTTGAGCGATTGCTGCGAGCTCTGGATAATCTCGCCAAATCCCCATAACACTGCTCCTGCTCGGATGTCCATTCCCACACTGGTCGAACCACGAACAGGGTGTATGATGCCTTCGATCTCTTTCCATCCCCCGGTGAGGTGGCGATATCACCCGCAAGACCCAATGGACGGCACTCAGCGTGAAAAACAAAACCTGGTTAGAGCTCCGTGGAAATACGAGCCAATTAACGAGAAAGAATCCCATACAAAAAAAGAAGAAGAAATGAATGACAAAGACAGGACACGTTTTCTAATCACTTCTCTTTCTTTCCCTCTCTTTCCCGCTCTCTCTCTTTCTGCGCTGGCTTATCCATGGTGTGCACAGTTACATACAGGTAGATCGGGGTAGCGAAATCTAACGGTCATTGTATCTGCATGGCGAGTAGCAGACGACTGTATCAAAGCCAGAAATGTTCGCGCGCATTTTAATTTCGCGAGAGCCAAGACTCGCGGAATTAGAATGCAGGCGAAAGTTCTTGTCTACACTGCATACATTGAATGTCAGTGGCAATTCGCGATAATTCCATGTCGCGAAAAAAGCCGTCTGCTCCAATTCGCGAAAATTTCTTGGCGCGAAAATATCTTACTTTACAGGATATTGTGGCAAAAAAAAAAGAGAGAGGCAGGCGTGCGACGCGTACGCGTACATTTTTCTCACCGCACCACATTCATTGTATTTTGTGTAAATTTCAATGTTAATTGAGGTAAAGAATATTTTCTTTTTCTCCATAATACCTCTAGTCGATTTGATTGTATTCAATTTCACCTTTGTTATCCTTTCTTTCTCTCTCTCTCTCTCTCTCTCTCTGTTTTCATATTCTGTATTGATTTCTAGACAGTGACACAAAAGTGCAAAATATACAAATAGAATTGATACATGTGAACTCTTAACCAGTTCTAAACATGAATGATGAAAGCAAAAATTATAGCTTTTATGTGTTTTATAAGATTCCATTTCCAATTCAAAGCACAAAATGAAAAGTCATATAGACTCAGTGGTCAATATCGCACAACACTTAACAAACAAAGGTTGACAATAGCGATTTTGATAGCAATCCTCCGCGTTGATTTGTTACGTCATGGCTAAACTGCACAACGAATACGGGGAACAAAAACAAAATAAAAGAAAGAAAGTGAAGAAAAAAAAAGATAATCTTTTATCCTTTTATGCCATAGGAGATTTAATAGAAGACAAAGCAGACTTCGTCAGGACTAGGAATTTGCAAAAGAAACTAAATGAACGAGCGCTATTGTTGATATAGTACGTTTCGATCGTAGCGCCCGAAATGGTATCCGCAAACCGCAAACTTATGAGCAATTTGGATGATTTCGTTATGCGATAGAATGCATCATGGTGTCCTGGGTGTTGTTGAGTAAGTGTATGCTTTTAAATATTTATTGCTGATAGTCTCCATTACGATACTAGTATTGATGGCAGTATCGATTTGCAGATGGTCAACCAACATTCTTCTTCTTTTTCTTCTGTTTTTGCTAGTAGAATTATGCTATTTTAGGCAACCGAACTATGCGGTTGAATAGGAGATGTGCAGATTGAAGCAACCAATTAGGACTGTTATTCTTGTATGCCTCGGTGATGAAGTAGCGTAGGTAGAAAACAATCGCTGCCTCGAAGCCCCGAGGAATTCCAAATGTATTATACGTGGTGTTGCATCTCTCATAAATGTCGAGTTTTACATGGATCATCGATTTACAGGAAAATCTCACATTTTTATTTTTCCCAGTTATGTTCAAACACGATAAAGATAAAAACATACTGTGCCACCAGCTCCAGAAAGTCGGAAAGGTATCTCCGTGTCTACAACGTAAAGTGTACCCTTGTGAGGATTGCCCTACATCGACGAAAATAAGCACTGAATTGATCAATGTTTTAGTAGTAGCCATGATTAAAAAAATCATGTGCGTACATACTCGAGTAGGATTTCATGAATTTGAATAAAATCTGGTGAAGATTAAAAACAAAACAAGCCACACACGCCTGTTCAAAACTAATTAGATGTGGTTGATGAGGGTAATTACCTATAGTGGTCTGTTGGCCTGGACGCAGCGCTTGCAGTTGTCACGTGATTGTCACTGGAAGTGCTTCTAATTTTTAAACCGTTTGAAAGTACATCTTCAAACAGATTGATCTCAATCACTTTAACAAAAAAAAAAAGTCTCACACATATTGAGACTGCACTGTTGCCATTGCTTTCATTCTTTTGCTTTGTGTTTTTTTCTGAAATCACATTGTGTCTGATCTTCTGTACACTGTACGAATAGATGAATGGCAGATTGACATTGCAGCCACGTGACCAAGATGATGAGTTTGAAGCGCCCACAGGATAATGCAATTACTACAAAATCAATGCAACATTATAATAAAGGAAATACTATGAACGGAAATACAGCGATATACTGTGACATGTATATTATTGTACCAAACAAAGTTGTTGGAAATGGAGGGGACTGCTGAAATGGCAGAGCTTATAAGTTGCAGTCCCCTATACATGATATGCCAACGGGGGATCGAATCATGCATTGTTTTACATTTTTATCTGATTCTTTTCCTTCTTTTTATAATTATATATCCAGCATCATCGCTACACGTGGTACACGACAACTTCATGCAAGCTCTTCAACATGCATACACAAATGTGCTGCTTGCCCGCGCGTACGCACTGGCAGATATTTTATTTCTGGTAGCGTAGGCGGCGAGTTACGGTTTAAGCCAAAGTTACGGTTTCGAACCTCGACATACGCCTCCTATTCATCTGTAGGTATTGCTGTCTGTTTTTTTTTCTCGTATTTCCAGTATATTCATCTACTTTTATTCATATGCTCATTCATCTGTCTCTGCCTATACATATATCTCCTTGCTTGGTAGACATGCATACGTATGTATTCATCCATTGATTCCTTTACTAATCTGTTTTTACTTATTCATATGTCTGTCTCTCTGTCTATCTATCTCATCTATCTATCTATCTATCTGTCTATCAATCTATCTGTATCTATCTATCTATCTATCTCTACCTATCTATCTATCTATCTATCTATCTATCTCTCTATCTATTTATCTTTAGTGATACTATCCTATGTGTTAAACCTATTTGCCCTTCTATTTATTGATTCACCAATACCTATACCTTCCAATTCATTCTGTGTCTCAACATTTCTTACGATCGTTTCTTGTCGAAGCAAGCATGTAGCTCTTACATTTGCCGTAATAATATCTGGGAGAACTCTTAATTGTACATTTGGTATTTCGCTGATGTGTAATGTTTGTCCCCGGGGCAGAATAATACAAGCGCAATTGGGTCAACCTTGCTCTGGTTGAGATTCCCGGGACCGGATGCCTCGGGACAAAATGCAAGCGAAAGATTAAATAACCTCTGAGACTAATACTATTACCCAGGAGCTCTGAACTGTTCAAGCTCCTTGGTAAAGTCGTTTTCCGATTAGTTTTAGTTGTTTTATTTTTTTTTCGACTCATTGGTACGAATTTTTGTTATAACACCCAAATTACCTAAGAGTATATGGGTCTTTCATAACTTGCGTTGTAGATTCTTATCATAATATATCATAATTATAATCATATTCAATATAATCATACACATGTCTATATAATCTGCACTTCCCTTGATTTGTGATTTTATGGTTGAAAGGTGATCTCATTCACACGAAGTCCATTATTTTATACCTAAGAAGGAAGACAAGCTTGAAATTGATATTCATCTCGTTGTTTATTAACGTTGACTTAAAGTAAACCACCTCATGTCAGAATCACGTGAACTTGTGTTCAATTAATTACTTTAAAAATGTCAGCTTTATGTCGCGAGGCACCGTATTCTCTTATCTTTCAATTGCCCCAATGTATGCGAGAAAATGCATCACTTGTTGTTTCAAGTGTATATACCGCACTCAGACGAGATTCACTGAAGTTTATTTGATTGTATCATATCTTGAGTGAGTACATGACACCAGAGAAGATATCTCGATGGTCGAGGAGAGATGATCTGTATGTCATAACGATATCCATAATATTTTTCTCTCTCCAGGTGTTTGGGTGAATATGGAATATGTAAATTTCGACAGTACCATTTTGGGATGTTCTTTTAACGACCACACTTACCCACCCACTCTGTCTGATTTGGCAAAGTAGAATTTAGAATGGCTTACAATCACGACCTGTTTTGACAGTGATAGCTGATTACGAATTAGTACAAATATTATATCCACTTTGGTAGGTAATCAGCTGACTTGCGTGCAATTTATTGAAAATTGGCGTCATCCAAAACACGTAAACTCCTCTTCTGTTGAATGCAACTGGATGAAGAAAGCAAGACTGATATAGATGTGGGAACAATCTAAGAGAAAGCGTGCTGTTGATTTGAAATAATATCATAGCCACCGGGCGAAGTAATTTCTGCATATCACTCTACGTACAAATGGTGGATATTAATCTATATATATTACGTGCAGCGCTCTTCGATTCCGATAGAAAAAATACCTAGCTCGCAAATCAAGCGGCGAATTGTCACGCCCAAGGGGGATTCAAGTCTGTGTACACGCACACCATTCTTATTATGGCTGCAAATTGCTTAATTGCACCTCCCAGGCACTTCGACCGATTGGAAAAAAGTGGTCAAAACAGACTCCGACCACGGCGTTTCTAACAGGACACGAGGGAGCAGAAAAAGCGGGAACGAAATTTGTCTGTGTCGTCTGCGTCAAAGGACAGCATTGTATACGCGTCTGTACAACCATTTTTCCAAGCATCTCCACACACTTTTGTTACTGTTTACGATTCTTTCATGAGAGCACATTGCGTGCACAGTCAATCTTCATCATCGGCAAGACTGATTACCCGCAGAAATATTTTCATCTGTCTTTCAAAATTACTCACGCACTCCTGTGATAAAGACATAGAATAAAGAGACAGCTAACCAACGCGCGATGAAACTGATCTGTCGCCACCTTGCGTTATTTTGCTTCGTAGTGATGCCTGCTAGTTTTCTAGCCTTGTCGGTTCTGTGTTGTCGTAGTTGCCTTTTTTCAGTGTTCCATTATTATTATTAGTAGTAGTATTATTAGTGTTATTGTTATTATTATTATTATTATTATTATTTGCGTGACGTAGATCCTCTGTTCTGTTGAAATATTTCAGATAACGCAACAAGACAAAGCACAGGTATTCTTGTTGCAAGTGGCCCAGAGAAGCTAACAAAGTCAGCCCGTGTGAGTACTATCCTGCAATATGACTTTCATGTAGATTCCTTCATATTTACACTTCGAGTCTATAGGACCTATGAAATGCAAATTGATTTTGATTTGTGTTGATTTATGATACTCTGATCATCACTTATATGGACAAATGATTTTTTTTTTTATACGTGCCATATATTTTTATGATATTTTCTACTAGTTTTTTTTTTCTTTCATATTACTTGGATACGCCCACAAGAAAAAAAAAATCAAAATCAAGACCAAGATTCTGTTGATGATATAATCTGTATATTCATTATACTAGAATGATTCATGAAATACATTGCATGGTATGGTAACATGCAAGTTGTGCTCAGTCTAGGAGTAGGTGCATTCCAATGTCTTGTTAAGCATAATCTTACGCAATGACTGACAGATGATGTCATCTACAGAGCATTCTTTTGAAAGAAATGTAGGGGCTGCGTACCCAAGAAAACTTTGGAACAAACAGCAGAAAAATTATTATATGATATGTGACATATATGTAGATATTCATTTAGCCATATAAGTGATGATTATAATGTTATAAATCAACAGAAGTCAACATACACTTGCTTTGCATAGGTCCTTTAACGGAATCCACGAGACACCCCTTGTAAATGCATCCGGAAGAATGGTAACGACGAAGAGTGGGGGGGGGGGGGGTGGGGTTGCGGGCAGAAATCAATTTAATTCTTTGGTTTTTCACGGTGTGACTCGCGTATCATGGTTTCAGCCAAAATTTGGCAGGGGCTGTTCTGATTTCAAGATTGCATCTTTGTATGAAAATAGGTGTAAACCAGTAGAGCCTGAACAAAAAGACAATCTGGTATAGGATAGAATGATTGGAAGAACTGAGAATAAAGAGAGAGAGAGGGGGGGGGAGCCAGACAGATGAAGGGAGGAGAGGATGATCGATGTCCGAGGAAGAGACAGTCACGATGATGGGAAGATGGGGAGGAAATGATAAAAACTGAAACACTTCCGCTATTTCCCGGTGTGTGATTACGAATTAATTCATCAGAGATGCCACCCCGTCCCGTCCCGTCCATCGATGGCTCCCTCGTCATCGCAGATCGATGACAGGCCCGTAGACGAGATGGGTCGGCGAGATTGAAAGGGAGACGACACGCCGGAGGTTGCGTTCACACGCATATGCAAAACTTCGACAATTGTTATTGTCGGAATCATCTATTCAGATAAGAGCTTAGAATTGTTGTCACTTTATACCAATCATATATATTTTACATAAAAAGCTGGCTATTCTATGAGAAATAAGAATAGTTGCTCTGTAATGTGAAGATCAATATATATATATCAGTCATTAAGTTGTCGGTAATTGGTTCCAATATTGAACCAGCTCCACAGAATATTGTTTGTTTGTATATTTGTTTCATTTTCCATCTGAGAATATGGCTGGATAGCCCATATTCAGCTGCACTATAGCTGGTTTACCATTGGGCCTAGTTGGATGTGAGGCGGGACCATTTCACCGGGTTATGCACCCTGCTCTTTGCGGTAAGTGAATGAAGCGGGATCTTTTACGTGCATGAGTTGTGACTCTCTCACACACGGGACCTCCGTTTTATGTCCTATCCGAAGGACAGAGTGCTTTGCCTCTTACTCTAGAGGGGACGGTATGATTACGCACAATATTACTCCGTTAGACCATGGAGGTACAAGTACCTCCATGGTTAGACTCGGGAATCGAACCCGGGTCCTTTGGACCTGGAGGCAGACTTGCTATTAGGTGCACCCGACTGAGTCAAATCACCACCCATCGTCAGGAAAATCCTAAAGTTTCCTAAGACCAGGCGTCCACTAGGGCGCGGACAAGACGCGGACAAGCCCCGGAGTGCAAATTTGGTATTCCGCACTCCTTCGGGAACCTGTCCGCACGTTCCTGAACGTGTCCGCTCACTGTCCGGCAATATCCGGGCGTTTCCGCACCTTCGGGAGAGAGAAAAATTTCCGCTTCGAAATTTTGATCGAGACCAAAATTTGGACGCGGAAATGAACTTCCTGACACCTTCGGCGACTTGTCCTGACGATGTCCTGAGGATGTCCCGCTTGTCCGGAACCCTTCCGCTCCTTCCGCACACGCTCCGGAAAGAATCCCGCGGTGTGGGGAAGCTTCGCGAATGAAAGCGGAAGACACCAGGAATGTTTTAGGACAGCGCGGAGCTGATGCGGATCTATATACTGTATGCAAGTGTCCGGAACCGATGCGGAAATTTTGTGATCCAGACACGAAAATGTCGACACTTTCCGCGAGCGTCATGCCAATGAAACGCAAAATGAGCAAGAAGGGAGGCGAGGCCCCCATGCAAATATCCCCATCACAGGCACACCTTTCGTCTAGTGATGAAGAACAGGTAAATCTAAGGAATTTCCGGTCCCAGAAGGCAAAGAAGAAGGTAGTAGAGACTGTGCCAAAAGCAACCAGAAAGAAGTGAAATCAGCCCCCTAACTTCCTAGTAAGTTTGTGTTGATTTGATCTTTTCAGAAATTATTTTTCATCTGAGTGACTTTCCTGGTTCCTATTACTTACTATGGTACATTTTCCTTTATATCGTTTTCGTATTTTATTTGCAAACAAACTAGGTTGTCCCATGTGACAGCCCAGCTGAAAAATCATAAAAGTAGCAGGAAGTACACTCAGAAAAAAAAGCATAGAATTTTTGGCTAAATGTTAATGTATTATATAAACATGAACAAGTTGTTATTCATACGTAAATGGTTTCTAATGATACAACATATTAGAACAAAAGACAAATTCATCACACTAAAAAGCATGAATTCAATTGCAAAGATATACTTGTGGTCTCATTACAATGTAATATCTTTGAAGCCCAAAATAACAATGAAAGCTAAAGATGATGGAGGAAAATGAAGAATTTTCTGCCACTTCAAAATTCAAGTGAAATGAGAGAAAAAGCAATAAATCATGAACTCGAAAAAGTGTTAAATTTCTGTCTTTCTTTTTTCTTTTCTTTTTTTTTTGAGTGATATATTAAGTACACATTAAGCATCACAAATCATTTCAGAAATATTCTTTACCTGAATGATTTTCGTAGTTGTTATTACCTAATAATTTTTTCTTTTCTTTTTGTTTTAGTTGCAAATAAACTCGATTGTCCAATTTGACAGCCCAGCTGAACCCCCCCCCCCAAAAAAAAAGTAAATTAAAGTAGGTTAAAAATATTTCCCCATTTTTACACTTCATTGACAAGAGGCTAGTAAGCTCTAAGCATGAAAAAAAAATTCTCTGACTTGAAAATGTTCAAAAGTGATCAAAATAAGAGAGGGTTAGAGATGCACAAGGGTAAAAATGAGAGAAAGAAAAACAAATTCAATGATTAGGATCATTTTGGCATGCTATACAGAAGTATCAGACAAAACATGTTTATACTTCACGATGGATAAAGCACAGGTCTAAAAAAAGGAAATAAAGAATATATATGTATAATATATATATATATATATATACACACACATAAGTAACAAAACTGCAACAAAGTTCATGCTGTATTCACCAACGGTTTATTTCTTGTCAAGAAATAAACCGTTGGTGAATACAGCATGAACTTTGTTGCAGTTTTGTTACTTATCTTTTTATCTTGCCAACACGTGGACTACTTTATCAACATGATATATATATATATATATATATATATATATATATACATATATATATGTATATACATTTACATTTTTATGTATTTATGGTTCAAAAAGTTTGCGAATATCATCCATGTGACTGTAGGCAGAGAAAAAAATTATTCTCCCAGATGAGACAAATTTTAAAAAAAAGTGAGTCGTCAGCCGACGTGCAGACAATCCTATTCTTCGACTTTTGGTGGTCACATTTATCAAATAATATTGACCAATCATATTAATATAATATCATCAGCTACTGCGGAAGCACAACAAGGAGCATCAATGACGGCTAGCAGTCAAATGAGGAAAAGTCAAAGTCAGCGCCAAATTTATACCTTTCCATTTTCCTGGTATTGTCCGCAGTTTGTCCGCATGCCTAACTTGTGTTGTCCGGAAGGCATCCTGATTGTCCGCGTTCATTCCTGGTGTAATCCTAGGTGTTTCCGCGCTGCCCGGCTACGATTAGCATATTCCGAGGTATTTCGCGCTCTTCCGGAGTGATTCCTAGGAATGTCCGCAGTCAGTCCGCCGACAGTCCGCGGACAGTCCGCAGACAGTCCTAGGAATGTCCCAGGACAAGCCGATTCACAAAGTTATTCCGCGTCTGTCGCGGACAGGATGCCGAAATAACAAAATTTGCTTCCGCAACCCTTCCGGGGCTTGTCCGCGCCCAAGTGGACGTCCGCCCTATAATGTAACTTCAGAGCTATAAGCTGCATTCATAAGTAATTCAATCCAATTCAAAGTTTATTCCATTTTTCGACAAAGACATATACATGTCACTTTTTCTTTGGTAGCAGAGAAAAAAGTAAACCAAATGTGGTAGAATGAAAAGACTATGCAGTAATTGTGGAACCTGATAGTTTTTATACATTGTAATGAAAACTGAGGGTTCGAAGTAAAGTTCACAGTAACAATAAATCATTTCACAGAACTTTACAATAATGCTACTACTACTACTACTACTACTGCTGCTACTACTACTACTACTACTACTACTCACTATTACTACTACAGGGATGCCAAGTTCAAAAAAATTTTATGAGTGAGATTTTCATGACTCGGCATCTCGGCGAGCGAATGTGCGCGCAAGCGAGGGTGTGGGAGGGGTCCCCGCACCCGTGTGGCCTCCCACGGTAGGGAGATTTTTCAATTTCTTAGCTCTTAATGGTGCGATCAGGTGCATAGTTAAGTTACTATTTTTTGCTTATTTTGAAAGACAAAAGGAAAATATACCTTCAATTGTAACCATCACTTTAATCCTTTGAGCTATGCTCCTTATTATGGGCCCAAATTGCAGACTTTGCCCGATGCGTGAGAAAAATGGGTGCCATGCGTGAGATCGTGAGACGACCCCTAAATGCTTGAGTCTCACTCAGAACGCGTGAGACTTGGTAGCTCTGCTACTACTACTACTACTACTACTACTACTACGTAGTAGTAGTAGTAGTAGTAGTAGTAGTAGTAGTACAGTAGTAGTAGTAGCCTGTAGTAGTAGTAGTAGTAGTATATATATAGTAGTAGTGGTAGCTGTGGTAGTGGAGTAAAAGTAGTCATAATTGTATTTTGATCTTATCATCATAACTGGGGGAGGGGGGGGGGGTCATGGATTGTTGTATACATAATATTAGAGTTCATGTGATGCTCAGAATTGAAACAATTAGAATGATAAAGTATTACCTTGCTTACTGTTTTATCAAGCCAATGGAGACGTCAAAGCAGCAGCATCAGGAATCAATACTTGTGCGATTTGCACCAGTGACGATCAATAAACAGGAAATTATCGACGAGACCAAAATAATTTCATCTTGATGAGCATTAATTGCTGTATTACGCAGAGGTGCCTAAAAGCTGACGTAATTCTGAAGGGAAAAGGTCATGATCCATTATGCTTGTCATCCCCAGGCAATCATGATGGTGAATGCATCCAGAATAAAGAATGCTGAATCAGCAAATAAAGTTGATTGGTAGTTACATTTTTGAAACTGCGACCGCCGCAATTTTTTAGGTAGAGAGATTACAAGCTGATGACACAAATATTTCGTTAGACAACCGAGTAGGGGATACAAAACAATATTCATATATGCCAATTACACCTACGCTAAATCTAATCACAACGGAAAACGCCAGAGTAGCATGCACGAAAGGTGTT
Organism: Diadema antillarum; assembly: GCF_040938485.1. NCBI lineage: Eukaryota > Metazoa > Echinodermata > Echinoidea > Diadematoida > Diadematidae > Diadema > Diadema antillarum. The sequence goes on along the minus strand of NW_027270939.1, from coordinate 189,199 downwards.
TTTAGATCTCCCTAGTAATCATTAGAAAAGAAACAATTGAAATGTTTTTATCTATCCAACATTTTGACGGTCAACGACTGCTTATCAGATTATACATTTTAAAAAGACTATTTTGCTTCTGGGCTTATCTTAACTCGGACCACTCATTTCCAACTAGAATGCTTTCTTGCTTTAACACAATTATTAAGTACACGTTTGTGTTTCCAAGGCAAGAACGCTGTTGGCAATTCAAATATAATTTCATCTTTAAGAGCGAGCTGCGCTCTTGAGAGCTACACAAGTAAAGAAAGAAAGCAATTTCACTCACTTACAATAATCAGGATACCACCTGTGACACTGATGAGGATGGTTACGATGAGATGGAGAAGGAGGAAGAGAGGAAGATGAGGAAGAGAAAGAAGAGAGGGAGACCCAAGGAGGAGGAGGAGAAAACAAAGTTGTTGGAGAAGGCTAGTGAGATGAATTGATGATAATGAATGCTAAAGATTGTGACTTCTATAGCCCTTGCTTTAGTGAATACGTTTGGAAGGCAAATGGTAAAGACATTGTCATTACTGTTTTAAAATTCTTATTGATTATGTTCAGGTTGACAACCGTATCTTCTATTGGAAATCGTGGTCAAGATATCAGTAAAGAGAGAAGACATGCACAGATGAATAGAAGAGAAAGAGGGGAAAACGACAAAGATAGCAGCATTCCGCTACTATGACAGAGATGGTATAACTAAAGAAGAAGGTACAATGAACAGCAACTACAGTAAATAACGACGGAAGCGCATGGAAGATGAGAAAATGCCAAATCACAACTGCGACTTCTACACAGAGTGACAAAGAGAAAAGCATTCCTTTCTCAGGAAACAAGATACGATCCACCTAGGCAGACGGCAATAACTTTTAGAAAGAAGAAAGGAGCAAAGCTGCACCGCGCGCTTTCTATACGAGAACCCATCTGGGCACGTGGGAAATGATTATCTAACGCTGACAGAAACGGAGAGTTTTTGACGTGACAGGCCAAAATCTCGTCTCGGCCAATTTTGGCAGAGAGCGCCGCTCCCTTTGAGCTTGATCCGCCTTAATCCCCTTCATTGTATGTCAACAATACGATTAGGATCATCAGCTATTCCTCCTAATCGGCGCGCAGGTGAGGCTCGATAAGAAATTAGGTCGCGAGCCTGCAAGCGCTTCGCCCCTGACATTTCATTCGCCTTTGTTTTTATGGTTTGTTCTCTTTTTTCTGTCCCCCCTCGTGAGAAATATGAGACGCAAAATTTCCTTCGAAGTAAATTGCTAAGGTATGTTTACAGGTAAGACGCGTATATGACGAATGTCTCGAGCAGACAAACCTACATGGATGATCCTTTGAAATTGCCTCCACGAGCTAATACTTACAAAACACGACTGATGTAAATTCAGACACACAATCACACACACACACACACACACACACACACACACACACACACACACACACACACACACACACACACACTCGTGATGTAGACAATACCATACGTTACATCATGTGTATATCACTTCGCTTTCACAATATCATACACAATGTCCTTTCTTCTCCCGTTCTCTCACAATTGCCAAAGTAGTGGCATCCTTTAAGTTCTCGTCATTGAGAACAAATAGAATACATTAAATACACAGAGAAAAAAAAAAACTGAAAATGGCAAATACAGACCGAAATAACTCATGCTCCCTTTAGCGTTCATATCTGTCGTTTTGCTTGGGAAAGTCTTTAGCGAAAAGTCAAATCATTGTGAATTTGTTTGTGTTTTTCCTTTTGTATTGGCAACATTGTTACTTGCAATTCCTGTACATTAAACTTCAATTTGCAATTAACCATGCATAAATATGCTACCAATTTAGTTCAGATGTTGAAAAATTGTACAAAATCGATACGTATGAAATCTAAAGCTGGTATGGTGTAAAACTGCCCCACATGTCCCTCTCAACACGAAAGGAATAACACAAAATATATCATATTCTTTAAAGATTGTATCTTGATGATTTGAAAAAGACCTATAACACAACTGAAGATGTTACATTATAATAAGTGCATTAAAACAGTGTAATAATTGCTCAGTGTTCCTAAAAAATCATCCCAAGCTGGTTACCGTCATGACAAAGCAACAGGTGGTATTGGTAGAATAATGGTGTTACTATACATAGGATAAGTGATATTTATTTTAGCTGATGAACAAAAAAGATAATGGATCTATGATATAACCTCAAAAAGGTATAATGAATTAGACTATCCCAGATAACGGCGACAGAAAGACAGTCTCAAAAATCCAAGAAACAGATGGAATATTCTGATAATGCTTTGACCTAAATCCAATCCGATGAGTCCAGTTGAAGTGGGACGATTCTTAAGACAAACCTTGAGCACACTCTGAATGAGGGATGAGCAGTCAAACAAGGCTTCCTTTTCTGGCAATACCAACGTTCCTTATCATGTTTCGTTCCCTTTTCCTTCTGAAGAAATAAATAAGACTTAAACAATATGAGGGAAATGTTCTTTAAGGGGCCTTTCAACTTTCTAAATTTTGGTGTGATATGATGGTGGGTTGACATTGTGTTTCTTTTTTTTTTTTACTATTGATATTTTCGATGCTGATGCAGGCGTCTAAATAATATTCAGACAGGATTCGCACGACAGATATTTCCGTCTGACAATGACACTTGTTGCGCATACCAAATTAGTAGATCTTCCTCTACTTCAACTTCCATTTCAAAGAAAAAAAGATGGAAAAAACATCGTCAGCAAAAATTTATGATTTGGGGAGCTTTCGTATACTACACGTACTATTACCTTTGGTATAGATATCATCATAGGCTGTGTTCTCTTTTAGAGCAAAAGTTGAAAGTAGCTTGCAATGCCCTATTTTCCCGTGGGAATTTTCTGATAAATATTATCGTGTGTAATATTCCGTGTAATCCACAAACACAGACACAGGACACATCTGCCACTATTACATCCTCCCTCATTATTATGTTTGCGCTCGTTTTCAAAAGTCACAGCGCTCTTCCTCGTACATCATAACGTACTTGTCTCTAAATAGTTCCACAAGCGTATCGTGATTTCGTGCATTCAACGCTAAAAATTGTTAGGTTGATATTGTTGTTGTTGGTGGTTTTTTTTAATGATCAACTTCTGCTCAACATTTCGATTTAGACATATTTCGTTGGCCCCGAAATAGATATCACAACGACCAAAGATTGCAAGGACGTCGCGTCTAAGTTGGAATGTGTGACATTACGAAACACAACTCCACGGTTGAAAACGAGACCCCGTGAAAGAGAAAAATCCGGAAATCCCCGCATATCGATATCCCTGACTGTTGACACGTGGATGGGGTGCGTTGGTCATGGCAGTGAGTCTGGTACATGAGAAGCCGTTCATATGGGCATGGGAGAGAGATGAAATGCGTGTGCCCAAAAAAGTGTGTGTGTGTGTGTGTGTGTGTGTGTGTGTGTGTGTGTGTGTGTTGTGTTTGTTGGATAGGGTGGGGTTGACTGTTAAGTGAAAGCCCAAGTGTAATGCGAGGTGTGTGTGCAGGAAGCAAGCAGAAAGTTGATTAGATTACGGTGTCCGTCCATGCAGCTTTCAAAGAAGTACTTGGTTTGACACACAGTGAGGACACGGAAGGTGCGTAAGTACGCCTCAAGCAAAGTGTGTTTGCATCCTCATTATGGGTTAGTCGTCTTTCTCAAAGGTATTTACATTCGATCCGTGCATACGATTATCCATATAGCTTGAACACATTGCAATCCTAAGCAAGCAAATTAAGTACAGCACGTAATCTTAAATAGGAGAGCATCTCTTTTCTAAAGTTCCTATTGCCTTATTTCATGTGTAATCCTGCTCCTTTCGGTTGCTCTTTCTTTTGAAATGGGCTGCTTTATCAAGTAAGTGTTGCTAAGGGTCCACATAACTTCATTCTAGAAATTAAAATGGTGTCTCTAAGGGGCTCCAAAGCAAGCTTTATTTGTTTGTTCCATGGTATGGTGTATGCTTGTCGAGAAAACCTGCAATTAAAAAAAAAGTTATCAACTTAACTTCGCACTAAGAACTTCTGCCACTTAAGAAAAACATAACTTCACATATTGATGACTACACGTTGAACCCTTTGTAATTTTTCAAGGAATCAGTGATTAGCACCGTTGAATTTCTCCTCATACCTTCCACAGCAGGTAGGTTGCGGAAAACAGATAAAGGAGAAGCTGAAGATGAGGGAGAAGAATTTAAAGAGGACGCCCGACGACAGCTAGAGCTGTGCGAACTTCAACCGCAAACTTCAAGAACTCATCACTTTTACCACAAGAAAGCATCGCAGATCGGAGCTCTGATGGTGGAACATCAAACCATCAGTGAAGGGTGTGAAGAAGGTGGGGAAATCTTATACCACAATTTGCATCGTTCTTTCATCAGTGTTTCAACTGGAGTTATTTTAGGCCATCGGAAGAATGTCGTTGAAAATTGATTTGTCTAAAAGGGGTCAAATACACTTTTCAAACTGACCCCTTTTTAAACCGGACCCTAAGATTAACTCTCTTTTGAAACAACTTTGGAACTGTGAGGCAAAGTTACCCTACTCGCGATCAGGGCAACACAAGGCAACACTATCAAGCGGTAGAATAGACAAGAGAGTCTGGCCTGAAAGGCCCTCCTCGGGGGTGTATCCAGGATTTTTTTCTGGGGGGGGGTCGTAATCAAAATTTTTGGACCTTTACCTTTGCGAGGGAGCGGAGCAACCGAGCGGGGGGAGGGTGTGGGAGGGGGGTGTCCCCCCTCCCATGGTAGGGAGTTTTTGAATTTTATATGTTAAAATGGGGCCATTTGGTGCATACAAAAGTGACTTTTTCGGCATGGCAGTGCGGCTTAGAAATAAGGTATGGCATATTAAAACTAAGTTACAAAATTTACAAGGTTTTTGCCAATTTGCTGGAACACCACCTGGTCACTTTTTTTCCTGTTGTATATAGGGTAAAAAGCCCTCGAAAAACAAAAATGTCTTTTACAAAAAGTGGACCTTTTGAAAATTTGGGGGGTCGTACGACCCTCCCGACCCCCCTTGCATACACCCATGCTCCTATTGAATCCCCGCTGAATCCCCGCTGAATCCCCGTTGAATAGCAGGAGAATCCGCGCGTGTTGTCCAAAGTGGCTGGCGTTTTGTGCATCGCTCTACACATACTATACCAGTCCTGTGCGATTATATAACGCGCGCACTTAAGTGGTCACATTTCCGCCTGTGAGCTTTCAGACGGTTCAGTTCATTATTTTGGCGCCATTGCCCCGTCTAAGTCTGAAAGGTAGCAGTACAGGGTTGTATCATTGATAGCAGTTGGGATTGCCCAGGAAGTAAAATTTGAGTGAAAGGGGTATCTGTTGGTTTACCGTCTGACCTAACCTGCCTGAAAGCCCAGCTGGTGATAGGCAGTGTGTTACTGAAACATCGCATTTTAAGAAGAATGATGCCTTCCTGAGTGTCTTGGTTAGAACATAGAGCTAGAACCAAAGATGGGGGCTATAGCTTCTCTGCATATGGGTTATAGAAATATAGTTATTTCCATTCACTTCTCGCAGAAATGTCATTCATATCGCATCGGTAATTTCATAATACAATGTACCTTCCAACCGACTCGTGTCTCCATATTTTCATTCAACGCTGCCTACGATATTAAATGCTTACACAGGATAATAACACAGGATAGCTTACATGCACACAAAAATGAAATATTGGTTGTTTTGTCCAAGCATTAATATAGATATCGTTCTTTAGAAAGACATCATTACAGAATCAAATATCAACATACGAAATTAAACATCCACTTTCTTATCTTTGAATTCACTGAAAAACAGAAGCAAATTTTAGTGAAGTTTAGTGAACTTTAACATTTTAATCATAACTCTCATCTGTTTCGTTTTGTAACTTTGACATTTTAATTATAACTTTTTTCTAGTTTCTTTCGTTATAATGAAACTTTAATTGTTCTATTATAGAATTATACTTAATTCTGCATTTACTCAATCCTTATGTATATGAAGGTGGACTCGTCCTTTATAAGGTTTATTAAAGCTACGTCGAATATGGAGCGGAATTTCTTTAACAAATGCACTTTAACCCTTTGAGGACGAGTCCCGAGTATACTGTACTCGGGCAAGTATCCATGGGAAATGCGTGTTGTAGCAAAATCTTAAAAATTCTCGCCAGTAATAATCATACCACGCCATGTCAGTACGGCCAAATCGAATCCTGGCAATGAAGTTGCATGTGCCCTTTGTTATATTGTCACGTGGGACAAAGGTAGCCAACAGCCAACTGCATAGTCCCATTCACTAGGTTATTTTCCAATTTCATATGACAAAAAGTGTTCCTGAAACCACAGTGGCTCCCAGAGACTTGGCACACAAAACAAATATCGAGAAAACGAATTGCATAGCTCTTCGACAAGTCCTGGGGGAAAAATCCTAAAACTTGTCCGAAAGTGAATAATCAGCATCCTTTGTGTAGGAAGGTGCGAAGGGAGTGGAATATTTGATTCGTCAAACGATGTAAGTCTGATTTATGTCAAACTGCAGAGCAGAAATAAAATACAATAAAACATCGCATTATATCTGTCGCATTTTTAGACAAAATCTCTCCTCTCCCAAAACGAAAAGCAAACAAACAAACAAACAAACACA